>NW_024705183.1:10077-47964 GCF_018977255.1 Callorhinchus milii
ATTGCTCAAAAGTAAACACCCAGATGCGCTGTAATCGGTGCTTAGGTTGTACGCATTACTATCGCAGAGGGTGTGGGTGTGTGCGTGTGTGTCGTGTGCGTGCGGGAGAGAGAGCAAACAGCAGACGGATAGTGAAAGTGAAATTGAACAAGAATAATATCGTGATCACGTCTTCCGGACGTTACAGGGTGGACCGTGGAGTGAATCGACTGTATACCTGTGGGCGGAACCGCGTCCCCGCAAACAGTCGTGGATTGAAAAGGACCAATTTTAATTGTTGTTGGGTTTTTTTTGTCTTGAGGGATTACTATCAGGGAGTGCGTGTGCGCGGGTGTGCGTGCGTGTGCGCAGAGTAAGGAAACTTGCCCAAGGTTTCGCCCTCTTGCCGGGGGGAATCGAACCCGGGTCTCGCGCTTGCCAAGTGAACGCTGAGCCACGCGCACTCACTCGCTCGCTCGCTCACTCGTCCACTCGCGCACTCGTTCACTCACTCAATCGCGCGCTCACTCGCTCTCTCCGACTCTCTCTCTCTCTCTCTCTCTCTCTCTCAGTATCTCCGGTCTCTCTGCCTCTGTGTCACTCTCTGTGTCTGTGTCACTCACTGTGTCTGTGTCACTCTGTGTCTGTGTCACTCTCTGTGTCTGTGTCACTCTGTGTCTGTCACTCTCTGTGTCTGTGTCACTCTCTGTGTCTGTATCTGTATCACTCACTGTGTCTGTGTCACTCTGTGTCTGTATCACTCACTGTGTCTGTGTCACTCTGTCTGTATCACTCACTGTGTCACTCTCTGTGTCTGTATCTGTATCACTCACTGTGTCTGTGTCACTCTCTGTGTCTGTATCTGTATCACTCACTGTGTCTGTGTCACTCTGTGTCTGTATCTGTATCACTCACTGTGTCACTCACTGTGTCTGTGTCACTCTCTGTGTCTCCGTCACGTGGCTGGTACGGACCGCCCGAAGGACCCCAACCATCTGCCGGGGAGCTGCCCCGCCCGCCGCCTGAAGGACCTCTGAGGCGCTCAAACCGCCGGACCGACCCTCCTCCCCCCTCCCACCCACCCACCGCCGCCCTCCGGTCAAAAAAAAAACTCACAAACCACAATTCTCTATTCCCCTAAAAACCCGCTCTCGCCTTTTCTGTGTCGAGTTTCTTCCGCGGTTTCTGACAGGCGCTGAGGTGGCCGTGGATGGAGGTGGTGGGCGGGGGGGGCGGAGTCAGCGCTGCGCATGCGTGATGGCGACACACACACCACACACACATCCTTGACCATGTGCTGTGGTTACACACACACATAGTCTTGACCATGTGCTGTGGTTACACACACACAACACACACACACACACAGCCTTGACCATGTGCTGTGGTTACACACACACATAGTCTTGACCATGTGCTGTGGTTACACACACACAACACACACACACACAGCCTTGACCATGTGCTGTGGTTACACACACACACACAACACAGCCTTGACCATGTGCTGTGGTTACACACACACAACACACACACACACAGCCTTGACCATGTGCTGTGGTTACACACACACAACATACACACAGCCTTGACCATGTGCTGTGGTTACACACACACACACACACATCCTTGACCATGTGCTGTGGTTTACACACACACACACACACAGCCTTGACCATGTGCTGTGGTTACACACACACATACATCCTTGACCATGTGCTGTGGTTACACACACACACATCATTGACCATGTGCTGTGGTTTACACACACACACACACAACACACACAGCCTTGACCATGTGCTGTGGTTACACAGATACAGCTTCATAATAATAATAATCCTGGCATTTGACCCTTCAAAAAAATAATAATCCGGTCGCTACAACCCACGGCTGTTTGCGGGGACGTCGCCGGGCGCGCGGCCGGCTGCCTGCGTTCCGCCCACCGGGCACGCACGCGCAGTCACTCCGCTTTACGGCGCAGTGTCCCCCGAGGAGCTTCGGGACGTCTCCAAGAGGCGAGCGGGCGCCGGGTCGAACGCCGGGATCGTTGCGGTCATTCCCGTTCGACAGCCCTCTCTACCGGACGACGTGAACGGCTCTTAAAAGAGGAGATGGTCTGCCGCTTGTTGTACTGGATCAGGCGGGAGCACTCGCAGGCGATGCGGTCGAAGACGTCGGTGATGAAGGAGTTGATGACGTTCATGGCCCGGGACGAGATGCCGGTGTCCGGGTGGACCTGCTTCAGCACCTTGTACACGTAGATGCCGTCCGTCTGCTTCCGGGCCTTCCTGCGCTTGCGCTCCTCCTTCCGGCGCGTCTTGGAGGCCGCCTTCTTCGAGCCCTTCTTGGGGGCCATGACCTTGGACGGAGCCTCGGGCATCATGTGGGGCTTCGGGGCGGACGAGGCGACGAACGCCGAGAACTTGACCCGACTGACTGCCCGGTCCGGTCCGGACCGGTCCGGGACTTATATTGGGGCGGGTTATGCTCATGAGTTTTTTTGGTTTGGTTTTGTTGGGTTGACAAGAAAATGCTGAGTTTTGATGACCTCTCAGTCTGTTTGTTTGGGGGTAAAAACGATCTATAAATATATATATGTTACGTCTTTATGTTCCACACGTTTCCGATGACAAAGGTCTCCCGAGGAGAGGAAATGTATATCACACACACACACGTATATATACATATATATATACCGTATATCATACATCGCCCACAACACGCAGTCACTACACTCCACAGTGTATCCCGCGAAGCGCTGTGAGACGTCTCGACGACGCGATGAGGCTCCGGGTCACACACCGGGAATGTTATCATTATTATTATTTCTCATTTATTCTTCATCCTTTCAGGAAACTCCCGATTTAGCCACAAAACCCCCTCTCTTTTTTTTTTTCCCCCCCTCCGCCCCCGAGGGGACGACGCATCGGGGAACCGTCAGCTTTTTTTCGAGAGATCAGTCGGTGGCTCTGAAAAGAGCCTTTTTTTGGGGGGAAGAGGGGAAAGAAGTGAAAATAATTCATTTTAATTTCACTTTATATTAATTAATTGTGACCGTTCTCCTCTTTGTCATCAGCGCCTCCGGGGCGCCCTCCCCTTACGCCCCACCGACTTGCTCGCCACCTGCCGCCTGGCTCCCGCCTTCTTGGCCCGGACCGCCGTCGCTCTGCCCTTCTTGGGGCTCCGGTTAGCAGTCGCCGCCGCGGCCGAAGCAGCTGCAGCGGCGGCGGCGGCATCGGCCGAGACCGCGACTCCCGCCGCTTTCTTGGCCGCCTTCAGCTTCTTGGCGTTCCTGTGCGCCGCCGCCGCCGCCTTCCCCGGCGCCTGTTTCGGCTTCTTCTTCTTGACGGCGGGTTTCTTCACCGCCGCCGCCCGCTTCTTGCCGGCCATCGTGGCGGTGGCGCCTCCCGTCACCAAAGCGGCGGTGGCGGCGGCGGAGACGACGGCGGCGGTACCGGCGGTTTCCTTGACCTCGATCCCCTCCGGCGCCTGGGGTTTGGGAGCCGTTTGCGAGGCTGATGCCGCGACGGTCACCGCGACGGCGCTGCCTCCTCCTCCTCCTCCCGCAGCCGTCGGTTGTGTCATCAATCCGCGGCCCGGTATGGCCTTCGTCACGGTCCTTCCTCCTCCTCCGCCGCCGCCGCCTCCTCCCTCTCCTCGGCTCTTCTCCCCCTCGGACACCGAAGCCGTTACTGCGCTCTTCTTGGCGGCGGCTCCCAAACCCGCCCCTTGCCGCTCCTTCGCGGCCGTCACCGCTTCCATCACGTGCTCGGCGCCCATCTTCTGCTGACGGTACGCGCTCTTCTTCTTGGTGACCGGCGGCGGGGCCGCCTGTGCGGCTCCACCTCCACCACCACCACCACCACCTCCACCTCCCGCCGCAACAGCCGCCGCCGCCGCCGTCGTCGATGAGGTGGTGGCGGCGGCGGCGGCAACGACGGCGGCGGTTTGCGGAGCGGGAGCGATGGCAGCAACGACCTCCGCCTCAGCCATCGGGACCTTCCTCCTGCGCGTCCGAGCGCTCAATGCGAACCCGCGGCGCCGGCGAAGCGCCAGTTAAAGCGGCGAGGCGGACGTGGTCGGGCCAACCTCCCCTCCGCACGCACAGATGGGGAAGGGGGTGGAGGGGAGAACAAGCGGACGCCGTTGGGGCAACTGCGGCTAAAGCCGGACGCGGTGGGGTGAACGCCCCGCTCCCGTTCGTTCCCCTTCCCCATCGGACGCCTGGAGTCGTGGGGTTTCCTCACGGCTTTCCTTTCACCGCCCTCCACCCCTTGACCAACTCCGCACGTTTCCCAAACCAGCGCCCACGGGCGATCCGCCATCCCCCGCCGCCCCGCCCCCCCCCCCCCCCTCTTTGTCCTTTCTCTTCCCCTTTGCGCCGTCGAGGAGCGAGAAGAAGAAGCGCCGAACGACGACGACGACGACGCCGACGCCGCCGCCGCGCGAGGGGCGGGACAGGCGCTTCGCACCGCGCAGGCGCGAGGGCGCGGGATCTCGCGGCGGCCGTTGGAGCGCGCGAGGGGCCGCTCTCCCCACCCACCGCGTCCTCCTGGAGGCTTTAAATAGCCCGGCGTCGCGCTTGTCGGTCCTCATTCGGAGCCGCGGCGGCCGAGGTGAGCGGTGGTGCGGTCGGGTAGCTCTGCTCCGTTGCGCCGCAAGGAGGCCCCGGGGGGGGGCGGGGGAGGAAGGCAGCTTCTCCTGGGAAAGAAGAGAGAGAGAGAGAGAGAGAGGTCCCGCCAAGAGTCGAGACGGTTAATCTCCCCTCCGCCCCCACACCCCCGTGAAACCACGACCGAAAAAAAAGCTCAGGAACGCTAATTGTAGGATAAACGCATCCGAAACGGGATATTCCGCTACGTTTTGAACACGAGAGCCGAATCCGCCCCATCCCCCGAAGAAAAACGCCCATCGATTTTAATTTTTTTTTGGACGTTTGGAGGAAAACAATATTGCCACTGTAAACTCGCTGTGGATCCGACGAACCCCCCGGCGATTTTATGACACCGAGCAAAGGAAAATGCACGTGATGGTTTTTTTTTATTTTTTGAAATGGAACGAGAAGGCCGTCCTGGAGTCCTGCAGCTCAGCGGGTGAGAGCACTCGCCTTTGCGAGCGAGAGACCCCGGGTTCAATTCCAGGCCGGGGGCTGGTGGGGTGCGAAACCTTGGGCAAGTTTCCTTACTCCACACACGCACAGCCCTAATAATAATCCCTCCGAAAAACAAGACAACAATAAATTGGGTCACTTTCAATCCGCGACTGTTTGTGGGACGGACGCCGCTGTGCGCATCCGCTCGATTCACTTTACGGTATATTCTGTGAAGCGCTTTGAGACGTCGAGAAGACGATATCAAATGCAAGGGTTATTATTATTATTATTATTATTAAGCGGTGCCGACCTTCTCTCGGTTGTTCTTCTCACCGTTCGATTCGGAGAGTTTGGCTTTGTTTTCTTTCGTTGGGGCGAGGAATAATATCGATCGCGATTTCTCTTCATGCTGCATCAGCTACCGGTTGGTTCGTAGAGAAGGTGTGGATAACTCTGGCGGAGTTTCGCAAACCAAGGGTGGGGGCTGACGCGCCTGCACGGAAAGGCCTGGCTCACCTCCTGACGCTCTTTCCCAAGGAGTCGCACTGTTGTGGGTTCTCGCCGCAGCTCAAATTCACACCCAAACGTCCTAAGGGTGTAGCGGGAATTCGTTGCCTGAGATGCCACAGTAATAATCCTCGCATTTGATACAGCGCCTTATCACGTCGTTGGGACGTCTCAAGGCTCTTCATGGAATATACCTTAAATTATAGCGACTGTGTATTTTGTGGGCGAAACACGGCAGACAATGTCACCCAGCGACGTCCCCACAAACAGTCGCGGATTGAGTGACCAAATTATTATTACGTACATATGTTTTAAGGGATTATTATTTATTACTTCATTATATAACCTTTATAAAAAGTTGCTAACACTATTATTACGTGAAGGTATCCTAAACCGCTGAAAATAAGCCAAATGTCCATGTAAAATTATTATTTTACGTGGATATTTGTAAAATTATTCTTTCACGTTTAATTATAATTATTTTACATACATTATATGATTGGCTGGGCTTTGGAGGGCTTTTATGAGCTGAACTGTGATTGGCCGAGCTGTGCAGGGTAGCGATGGGCTGGGCTCTGATTGGCTGGGCTTTACAGGTCTGTGATTGGTCAGACTGCTAAGGGCTGTGATTGGCTAGCCTCTGCAGGGTTGCAATTGGCTGGGCTGTACACGTTGTGATTGGTCAAGCTGTGCATGGTTGTGATTGGCTGGACTTTCCAGAGTTATGATTCGTTGGGCTTTGTGGGGATTTGATTGGCTGAGCTTTACCTATACCGATATAATATATAAGAATAATCCTTTTGTAACTTATATATCATATACATTGTGCAGTTTGATTGCACCTTTGCATTTATATATAATCCAACAATAATCGTTTTGTAATGTATGGTACATTAATGATATATATTGGTAATCTTATATAATACTATATATATTGTGCTGTTGGATTGCACCTTTGCATATATATTTATACATTTAATAATCTTTTTGCAATACATACGTATTTTCAATATACATATATAAGCATCTTAAGGAATATTATATATCAACTGTATATAGGTATATATAGCATATGTTTACACAATATATATTGGTTAACATCTTTGCATATGCATTATAAAATAATATATAATGGCAATAATAATCCTGGCCTTTGATATAGCGCTTTTCGCGTCTTCTGGACGATTCAAAGTGCTTCACTATAAAGTGAATTAACTGTCTATTTGTGGGCGAATTGTGGCAGTTAATTGCGCACAGTAACGTCCCACAAACAGTCATGGATTGAGCGAAAAAACTGTTTTTTTTTAAGGATTATTATCCCCAGAAAAGTGATCCGCCAATCAACTAACAACCGGGTTCCAACTTACTGCTAGGTAAACAGAGACGCGTGGAGGACGGAAACTTGCCCAACATTTTGCCCCACCGGGAATCGAATTCGGGTCTCTCGCTGGCTCGGCCAGTGCTGTAATCGCTGAGCTACAGGACTCCAATCTCATGTAACATATATCCATAAATATAGATGTTGACATATATTGTGTAAAATAAAATAATATGTGTATCTATACTATATATACACAGAGAGAGAGAGAGAGAAAGATGTGAACGTCTGCTGACATCTCCACTGCAGTGACTGGGAGCAGTGACACGATCACCAACGCACAGACAGACACAGACCCACGTGGTCGATTGTCTCCTGTAACACTTTTGCCCTGAAGGCGAGTTCTGATTGGTGAGAGGGCGGGGCCTAATCGACAAAACCGTCTTCCGATTGGTCCAGATCGCCGTCAATCAACCAGTTCAGGCGGGGGTGGCGGGAAAGTGGCAACGAAGTTACAGGAAGTGAGTGTAGCCACAAGGTCAGACGAGGCGCCACTGACTCTGGCATTGAGACCCTCCAACAAGGGATTGAGACCCTCCAACCAGGTGTTGAGACCCTCCAACCAGGTGTTGAGACCCTCCAACCAGGTGTTGAGACTCTCTAACCAGGTGTTGAGATCCTCCAACAAGGAATTTAGACCCTATAATCAGGTGTTGAGACCCTCTAATCAGGTGTTGAGATCCTCCAACAACAGGGCTTGTGATCGGCCGTCGAGGAGTGGGGTGAGGCAAGACCGCCATTGACGTCAACTAACAAGACTTGTGAGTAGCCGTTGAGGAGAGGTTTACACGAGATGCCATTACAATTATAATAATAATAATAATCCTTGCATTTGATATAGTGTCTTATCACGTCTTCGCGATGTCTCAAAGCACTTCGCAGCATACACAGTAAAGTGGAGTGACTGTGTGCTTTGCGGGCAGCCAATTGCGCTACAAACAACCACGGAATCAGAGACTGATTTTATTTGGGAGATTGAAGTCGTGGATTGAAGTGACCAAATTATTATTATTTTTTATTTCGAAGGAATTATTGACATTGACACCCAACTGAGGAGCTATTGAGGAGACCCCAAGAATGATATCTGTCAAGGAAACAGCTGTGGGCATCGACCTAGGCACCACCTACTCCTGTGTGGGTGTGTTTGAGCATGGCAAGGTGGAGATCATCGCCAACGACCAGGGAAACCGCACCACACCCAGCTATGTGGCCTTCAACGACACCGAGAGGCTAATCGGTGAGGCAGCTAAGAACCAAGAGGCCATGAACTCGCCCAACACCATCTTCGACGCCAAGAGGCTGATCGGGAGGAAGTTCGACGACCCTACGGTGCAGGCGGACGTCAAGCTTTGGCCCTTCCAGGTGGTCAGTGCTGAGGGGAAACCCAAGGTGCAGGTTGAGTACAAGGGAGAGCCCAAGACTTTCTACCCCGAGGAGATCTCGTCCATGGTTCTGATCAAGATGAAGGAGACGGCGGAGGCTTATCTGGGCATCAAGGTCACCAACGCTGTCATCACGGTGCCCGCTTACTTCAACGACTCCCAGCGTCAGGCCACCAAAGACGCCGGGTTGATCGCCGGGCTCAACGTCCTCCGCATCATCAACGAGCCCACGGCGGCCGCCATCGCCTATGGCTTGAACAAGAAGGGCCCGGGAGAGAGCAACATCCTGATCTTCGACCTGGGCGGGGGCACCTTCGACGTGTCCGTCCTCGTCATCGAAAACGGGATCTTCGAGGTCAAATCCACGGCCGGTGACACGCACCTGGGGGGCGAGGACTTTGATAACCAAATGGTCAACCACTTCATCCGTGAGTTCAAGCAGAAACACAAGAAGGACGTCAACCAGAGCAAGAGGGCGGTCAGGAGGCTGAGGACAGCCTGCGAGAGGGCAAAGAGGACGCTGTCTTCAAGCACCCAAGCCAGCGTTGAGATCGACTCACTGTTTGAGGGCATTGACCTCTACACTACCATCACCAGGGCACGGTTTGAGGATATCAACGCGGACTTGTTCAAAGGGATCCTGGAGCCGGTAAAGAAGGCGTTGACCGACTCCAAGTTGAACAAGTCACAGATCCACGATGTGGTCCTCGTCGGTGGCTCCACTCGCATCCCGAAGATCCAGAAGCTTCTAAAGGATTTCTTCGACGGCCGGGAGCTGAATAAGAGCATTAACCCGGACGAGGCGGTGGCCTATGGGGCGGCCGTGCAAGCCGCCATCTTGATGGGTGACGACTCTGAGCAGGTGCAGGACCTGCTCCTGCTGGACGTGACTCCTCTGTCGCTGGGGCTGGAGACGGTGGGAGGTGTGATGACCATTCTTATCAAGAGGAACAGCACCATCCCCACCAAACAAACCCGGACCTTCAGCACGAATTCCGACAACCAGCCTGGCGTGTTGGTGCAAGTGTTCGAGGGCGAGAGAGCCATGACCAAGGACAACAACCTCCTGGGCACCTTCGGCCTTAGTGATATCCCCCCAGCCCCCCGTGGGTCCCACAGATCGAGGTCACCTTCGACATCGACGCCAATGGCATCCTCGAAGTCTCGGCGATTGACAAGAGCACGGGCAAGGAGAACAAGATCACCATTACCAACGAGAAGGGGAGGCTGGACAAGAAGGAGATCGAGAGGATGGTGCAGGATGCCGAGGTGTACAAGACCGAGGACATCCTCCAACAGCAGAGGATCGCGGTCAAGATCGACCTGGAGGTCTACGCCTACCACGTCAGGGACACCCTGAAAAACAAGAAGTTTTCGGACAAGATCAGGGAGGAAGAGAAGAAGAACGCCATTCACAAGAGTGAAGAGGCCCTCAGTTGGCTGGACGCCAATCCGTTGGCGGAGAAGGCAGAATATGAGAATAGGTTGAGGGAGCTGCGCACTTTCTGTCACCCCATCGTTAGTAAAGTGGGAGAAAGTAATCAATCCCTAACAAATGCCAAATCGTTCGTCTGACAAGAGCAGAACCTCCAGTGGGCCAATCGTTGAGGAGGCGGATTAGGAGGTCTCCTAAAGGAGTTAATGGATTTATTTCAATCATTATATTAATAATTGTTATTACTATAATAATAATCCTGGCATTTGTTCACACCTTATCACACCTTCGAGACGTCGCAAAGTTCTTCAGAGGATATTGAGATGTTCTGAGATACTACAGTATATTTTGTGAAGCGTTTTAAGACGTCTCAAAGATCTGATAAGGCATTACATGAAATGTAAGGATTATCATTATTATTAAAGAGAACATTTGTGGGGTTCCTCATTGAAGAATAACATGTCACAAAATTAGGCTCCAATACTCCAGTCTACTGTAGTACTCAGTGTTTGCCAAAGAGTAAGCTTTAACCTTTGATTTTATAATAAACGGTTCTTAAATAAATTTCTCTGTCTGTGTTTTTGTAAAATAATAGCATGAAGAGCAAACAGGTGAAAGCTCTTGAAGAATTATGAATTTTTTTTAGAAATAGCTTAATGATAATGGGAATGATCCTGTAAGCTTAGTTCGCCCACAAATATACAGTCAATTCACTTTACAGTGTGTTCTGTGAAGCGCTTTGGGACGTCCTCCCGACGTGAAAAGCGCTATGTCAAATGCAAGGATTATTATTATTTATTATAGTGGTTAGACCACTTGCCCCACAAGTGATAGGACCTGGATTCGATTCCCTGGCAGAGCAAAGCCTTAGGCATGTTTCCTTACTCTACATGCCTCTGTTTACCCAGCAGTAAGTAGGAAATCGGTTGTTAGTCGATTGGAGGATCGCTTTTCAAGAGATAATAATCCCTTCAAAATAATAATAATTTAGACACGCAATCCACGACTATTTGTGGGACACTGCTGCGCACCGTTGGCTGCCACTTTTCACTCACAAAATATATAATCAATTCACTTTACAGTGTACTCTGAATCTCTTTCAGACATCTCAATGATGTGATTAGGCGCGATATCAAATGCGAGGATTATTATTATTAAATTATGCGTCAGATAAGATATCGAAAACAATAAAAATGCCCTCATATTCTAATCTACAATGGTAACAATAATCCTTGCATTTGATATAGCGCCTTACCACTTCGAGACATCTCAAAGCGCTTCACGGTATATCATGTAAAGTGTAGTGACTGTAAATTAAATTGTACAGGTGTCATTTCGCCCACAAAATATAGTCAGCTCACTTTACAGTGTACCCTGCGAAGCCCTTTGAGACGTCTCGAAGACGTGATAAGGCAGTATTTCACGAGAATGATGCCAGGAATGGGGAACCTTAGCTATGAGGACAGGAGGGAGAAGTTAGGACTTTTCCCATTAGAGCCGAGAAGGTTACGCGGTGACCTGATAGAGGTCTTCGAGATCATGAAAGGTTTCGACAGGCGAGATAGGGAAAAGCTGGTTCCGCTGGTAGGTGTGTCTGTGATTTGTGGTCACAGTCTGAAGATATCTTCCAAAAGACGCAGAGGGGAGGTTAGAAGAAATGTTTTCCCTCAGAATTCGGAATGATCCGCCCGAAAGGGCAGTGAAGTCCGATTCGATAACAGCTTTTAAGAGAGAACTGGACAGGTATCGGGGGAGGACGGGTTTGCAGGGTTTATGGGGAGAGAGCTGGTGATCGGGGGTTAATAAAAGTCAGTTGCTCTGTCAAAGAGCCGCACAGACTCGATGGGCCGAATGGCCTCCTTCTGTGCCGCAGCATTCTATGATTCTATGACACATCAAATGCAAGTATTATTATTATTATTATTATAATTTGGGGTTGGGGGCTAACTCCAGAGACAGATTAACTGCCATCGGGGGGGAGCCGTTGGCTGATTTGAAAATTCAAACGTCCTGCTGGTCATCAAGGGCCGAAGACCCTGCCCTAATTTGCATAGGAGGATTGAAATGTTGCACCAATCAGAAGTCAGGATTTGGCCTTGAAATCAGCCAATAGAAAACCGCCACCTCACACAAGGGGGGGGGGGGCGGATACAGCATTGTCAGGTTAAGCGGACCTGGGTGGAAAACGACACCTTATATGGGCTGCAGTGGGCAGAATAGCTTTAAATGGCAATGATATGTTAACACCTGTAATTTACACAGAGCAAAGGGTAGAATCATACAGTCGGGGAACCTCACAGCACAGAAGGAGGCCATTCAGGCATTGTGCCTGCCCCGACTTTTTTTTCCCCCCGACGAGTCCCACTTCCCCATCATCCCTGCAAAAATGTTTTCCTTTTCGAATACCTATCTAATTCCCTGTCGCGAGTTACCATTGAATCGGTTTCCACCAGCCTTTCATTCCAACCCGTAACAACTCTCTGTGTGAAATAAATGTTTCCTCATCTCCCCTCTGGTTCTTTTGCCAATTATCTTCAACCTGTGTCCTCTGGTTACTGAGTTGGTGCCCTCACGGGTTGATGATAAATATTTAAAATAATAATCCTTCCAAATCAGAGGAAATCACGTTCGCATCAAACATTTTGAAAGTCCTAGCCAAGCCGACAATTCCCCCAGATAATAAGAATTGTCGTCAAGTGCAAATCCCTGACTGTCCAGCGCTTTGGGACGTCCTCCCGACACAAAAGGTGCTGCGTAAATGTCATGTGTTGTTGTTGGACGTGCCAGGGACGCACCCTGAACGGGTTCGGTGGCTGAAAGGGAGGGAGGGAGAGAAGGGTTGGGAGTTTCAAAGTTAGTCGAACCCAAAAGGCTCTCTTAAGAGCCGCTGACACCGGCAGAGAAACAAACGACGACAGCAAAACTACATTTGTAAAGCGCCTTTCACGTCGGGAGGACGTCCCAAGGCGCTGAACGTGCCCTGACCTCAACCTCGCTATCAGGTGGAAAGGGGAGAAAATAAAGGTTACGTGTTTTGACAGCGTTGATAAATTTGTCAATATCAAATTTATTGTTAATTTAGTCTTGAAGTTCGTTGTTTGAAATGATCCATTGGCTGCCGACAATCAACTTTACGGTCTTGTCCTGTGAAGTTCAACGACATGAGAAGGCGCGATATCAAATGTAAGATTTATTACCATTATTAATGGAAGGTTCAGCTCAGGAGCGGAAACCTTCAAACTGCCCGAGTCCCTTAAGGAAGGGAAAAGGGAATCAGGTTTCAGCTCCTGTCAGGACACCAAAGCGTCGTCCCAAACAGGAAAACGTCACCGGACACTGAAATGTGATTAATATTTTCCTCCATTTAATATAGCATCGCGCCCTTAACTGCTTAGTGTAAAGTAAAGGCGCTATATCAAATGCAAGGATTATTATTATAAATGCTATATTATATATTACTGAATTATTATAGTTACTACATTGCATATTATTGCATAAAAATGTTCATTATAAATATTTGAATGGGTTTTGTTTGTTGGGGTAAAAAATCTTTCAGATTCCTGGAGGAGTCCTGCAGCTTAGTGTTTGGAGCACTCGCCTCGCGTGCAAGGGGACCCTGGTTCAATTCCTGACAGAAAGGAGGAACCCAATTGTTAGTCGATTGGCGGATCGCTTTTCCAAGGATAAAAATCCCTTCGAAAAATAAATAAAAATAATAATTTGGACTCTCAATCCACGGTCGTTTATGGGACGTTGCTGTGCACAAACGAGCTGCCGCGTTTCAACCACAAAGTAGTCAATTATAATAATAATAATCCTTGCATTTGATCCAGCGCCTTATCACGTCTTCGAGACGTCTCACAGGGCCTTCACAGAATACACTGTCAAGTGTAGTGACTGTATACTTGTGGGCGAAACGCGGCAGCCAATCGCGCACAGTAGCGTCCCTCGCAAACAGTGGTGGATTGAGCGACCGCGTTATTACTGTTGTTTTATTTTGAAGGATTATTCTTCTTGGAAAAGCTATCCATCGGGATGCAATAGAATAATAATAACAAAACAGAACCCAGGTCTCTCTCTCCCTCTCTCGCAAATCGCGGCAAGAATATTTCACCCCCGGGAGAGCTTCGGAGTCTAGAATTTGACAATCCAGTTCCAGCGCTTAATCCTGTGAAGCGCTTTCCCGACGACTCGGGACGACCCGATTAGCCCCGGAGCTCGGTGGTGACAGCGCTGGCTTTGCGAGCGAGCGAGAGAAACCTCCGGCGAGTTTCCTTCCTCCACGCGCCGGACAATGATCCCTCAAGAAAAGAAAACAATAACTTGAGTCACTTCAATTTCACCACCTCGGGACGGGACGGCCTCCGCGCGCCGTCGGCTGCCGCGTTTCTCCCGCAAAATACACGCGTCAGTTCGTGTGCCTCGAAGGCGCGATCCGGCGCCGTGACCGACTCCGGGATTGTCATCATCATCGTCGCCATCACGATTGACCAAAAAAAAAAGGGTCGCATCGAATGGGACGATTAACACTTTGTTACTTATTATCGCACTTTCAAATACTTCGAAACCGATTCAAGACGACGGTTCTTGAGGGCGAAAAAAAAGAAGTCCTCGAAAAAAATCGCTCTTGAAAAAAAAGTCGCAGCTTTTTGAAGGCGTTTTAAAGCGGCTCTTAAAAGAGCCTTTTTTGTTGTTGTTCCTTTTAGGAGACTATCAGTCGGTCTCTCTCTCTCTCTCTTCCTCTTCTCTCTCTCTCTCTCTCTCAAGTCCGCTCCCCTCGGATGCGCCTGGCCAGGTGGATGTCCTTGGGCATGATGGTGACCCGCTTGGCGTGGATGGCGCACAGGTTGGTGTCCTCGAACAGGCCGACCAGGTATGCCTCGCTGGCCTCCTGCAGCGCCATGACGGCCGAGCTCTGGAAGCGCAGGTCGGTCTTGAAGTCCTGGGCGATCTCCCGCACCAGCCTCTGGAAGGGCAGCTTGCGGATCAGCAGCTCGGTGGACTTCTGGTAGCGGCGGATCTCCCTCAGCGCCACCGTGCCCGGGCGGTAGCGGTGCGGCTTCTTCACGCCGCCCGTGGCCGGGACGCTCTTGCGGGCCGCCTTGGTGGCCAGCTGTTTGCGGGGGGCTTTGCCGCCCGTGGACTTGCGAGCCGTCTGCTTGGTCCTCGCCATCTCCTGCCTCTGTCCTCCTTCTCCTATTCACTCGCCCTTCCCTACTCCTCGCCGCTCCGCGATACCGCGCACTGAGCCCGGAGCCCCCCCCCCCGCGACCCCGACTTATATACGGTCGACGCCCGCGAAGGGCGCTCTCCCATTGGCTGGAATTGGAGATCGCTGATTGGAGCGGTCCTTCGATTCAACCCACGTGCTTTTTGCCTCAAAAAAAAAGGCGCTAAAAATGTCCCAATGGGTCCTGACTGGACAAGAAGCGGGAAACCTTGGCCAGACAGCGCTCTCTCTCTCTCGATGGGCAAAACTATGCGTGGTTTGAGCTGGTTAGACTCCAGACTCCCCCCCCTCCACCCCACCCCACTCCCCCACACCTAACGCGTACACACTAGGCTTCCAGGTGTGTGGGTCAGGAATCCTCAGTTGGGTTTGGGACTCTTCAGCAACGGTGACGGGGATTCCGCGGGTGTCTTGACCCCCAACCACCACAAAAAATGTCCACGAGCGGGGAAAAGAGGTGGGGGGGGGGGGGTAGAGTTGGACCTAATGTCTTCCGGTTGTCCTTTTAATATTCACGTTTTTTTTAAAAGGGAACATAAAATCTTTCCGATTTTAAAGCTGAAATTCATTTTGAAGCTATTTTTTAAAAAACAGTTGCAGCTCCTTTTGAAGTATTTTAAGCGGCTCTTAAAAGAGCCTTTTTGTTGTTGTTCCTTTTACGAGACTATCAGTTGGTCTCTCTCTCTCTCTTCCTCTTCTCTCTCTCTATCTCTCAAGTCCGCTCCCCTCGGATGCGCCTGGCCAGGTGGATGTCCTTGGGCATGATGGTGACCCGCTTGGCGTGGATGGCGCACAGGTTGGTGTCTTCGAACAGGCCGACCAGGTATGCCTCGCTGGCCTCCTGCAGCGCCATGACGGCCGAGCTCTGGAAGCGCAGGTCGGTCTTGAAGTCCTGGGCGATCTCCCGCACCAGCCTCTGGAAGGGCAGCTTGCGGATCAGCAGCTCGGTGGACTTCTGGTAGCGGCGGATCTCCCTCAGCGCCACCGTGCCCGGGCGGTAGCGGTGCGGCTTCTTCACACCTCCCGTGGCCGGGGCCGACTTACGAGCCGCCTTGGTGGCCAGTTGTTTGCGAGGCGCTTTGCCGCCAGTCGACTTGCGAGCCGTCTGCTTGGTCCTCGCCATCTTCTTCCTTCTCTAAGTCTTCCTTCGCGCTGTTCCGCGTCGCCCCGCACTGAACCGGCAGCCGCCGCAACATCGACTTATATACGGTCGGCGCCAGAGAAGGGCGCTCTCCCATTGGCTGAAATTGGAGATCGCTGATTGGAGCGGTCCTTCAATCCGACCCACGTGCCTTTTGTCCCCAAAAGGCGCTAAAATGTGCGTGTGGGCGGGGCGGCGGTGACGAGGGGCGGGGCGTTCCGACCCAGTCGACGGCATGAAAACCAAACCGTTTCCTTCTCACAAAAGCCCGCGAGGATTTGGCCGCGACGCGCTTTTTCCGAGGCGTTCGAAACGGTACAAAATAAGAGGCGCTGCGTGAAATGCGAAGATTCTGATCCGTTTTGCTGCGCGTGTGCCCGGTTTGTGTCGGGTTAATCGATTCGAATCACTCCCGAAAATAACTCATCAATCTTTTATTTAGCTTTAATTTCTGGGCCATTTAAGAAGATACATTTACTGAAGTTCTCCAGTCTTGTCCGTGCATCTCAACGTTATACCTTTTATACTATAACCAGATTAAGTCCCTCTCATCCCCCACCCCCTACCAACCAGGTATCAAATGGAACCCCCCCCACCCCCACTCCTGTACAACACAAAGGGTAAAAAAAAGCTTTCGGTTCAGTCTATGTGAAGACGATTTTTGCGGCTCTTAAAAGAGCCTTTGGGTTCAAGTAGTTTGTTCGTTCGCTTAGTCTTTACATGTTCAAGCGTAGACCTTGCTCGGCTGCCCCGTCTTCTTGGGCAGCAGAACCGCCTGGATGTTCGGCAGGACCCCGCCCTGGGCGATAGTGACGCCTCCCAGTAGTTTATTCAGTTCCTCGTCGTTGCGGACGGCGAGCTGCAGATGTCGAGGGATGATCCTGGTCTTCTTGTTATCGCGGGCCGCGTTGCCCGCCAACTCCAACAGCTCGGCCGTCAGGTATTCGAGCACGGCGGCCAAATAGACCGGCGCACCGGCGCCCACCCGCTCCGCATAGTGACCCTTCCGCAACAAACGATGAATGCGTCCGACTGGAAACTGCAACCCAGCTCTGGAGGAGCGGGTCTTCGCTTTGGCTCGACTCTTGCCTCCAGTTTTCCCTCGTCCAGACATTCTCGCTCCTCGACAGTTACTGACGCTCGGAGCCGCGTGTGTCGCCCTTTTATAGCGGGCCGGCGGGCCGAGCAGCTGCTTCCGATTGGTTCCTTTCCCCCTCACCCGCGAGCCAAGGGCCAATGGGGAAGCGCCGCCGTTGTCGGACGCCCGACGGGCGAACCAATAGAAACTGGTCATCTTTCGATCTCTCATTTGCATACCGCCAGAAAATCCCGCCAAAAAAACAAAGGCGTCAAAAGAACCACCCGAATACCCAACAATAGTTTGATCACAATAATCCTTGCATTTGCATTTTTTTAAACAACAATCGTTTAGTGAGCGATGTGCGTTTTTTTGATAACTGCAAAAAAATTATTCGGTGTTCCAATTGATCACGTTTGACAATCTGTAACACGTACGTTCAACAACAACAACAAAATTATATTTGTATAGCGCCTTTCATGTTGAGACGACGTCCCGAGGTGCTGGACAAACCGAGTTACGGACCCGAGCTGAGGGATTCAAGGGTAATAATAATAAAGATGTGATTTTGAGAAGCAGCTTGCTGTTAAAAAGATCGGAATTCTTATTGCCAACAAAGTTCAGGGTTCCTCCATGATCTTACAGAATGCCGGAACAGGCTCGAAGGGCTACATATGTTTCCATGGGTTTGAGCCCTGGTTCTGTACAGTTACTGCACTGACCTGCTTTCAAGGAAAAACTGCCTGACTGACTGGGTTTATGGAGTCAGCAGATAGATGGGACATTGTTGTACCTAAACGGATGGGGATGGCAGAGTGAATGAGGGGCAATGATTGCTGTGAGATTTACCAAATACTCACTCCCTTTCTCAACTCTTAAAGTAACTGGAATACTGCAGCTTTTCTCAGACATTCCATCCACCTGTGTAACCACCTGTTTATCTGGGTGTTTTATGCTCCACCTTCACCTCCGACCGAAGCCTTCTTGCTGACCTTCACCTCCTCAGTTTACGTCGGAAAATCTTTTTTAAAATTATTATTTTCAATTAAAGAGCTGTTTTATCAGAATGCCGCACCCTTATTAAGGGTTTGTGTGTGATGTAATTGTCACTTATTTTGAGTCTGACACTCACAGCTCAACACCGAAGCCAGTTCTAGAGTGTACTTTTTCATGGGTTAGACCATAAGAAAAAATAATGCATTAATTCCACGACTGTATGTGAGACACTGCTGTGCGCAATTGGCTGCTGTGTTTTGCTCATACAGAGTCAATTCACTTAACAACATATCCCAAGGCAGGTAAATCAGAGTGTCTGCCAGAGCACCACCAATCCTGAATTCACTTGTACAGTGTGTGCAGGACATTAGGGCATAAAATGTCCTTGGAATTTGAATTTGAATTTTTCTGCTATAAAAGGAGATGTATCTGTGTGGATTCAAATATATTTGGTGATGCGCAGAAGCGAAAGGAGTTTTGTCTCAAGATTGTTGGCAGCTTTTGTCTCAGTGTGCATCTGTCCCTTGACTCAGTTTCCTGAGCAACTTTCACCTCAGGTTCTTAGAGCCTCTGCTGTGTGATGCCCTATTCCCGCCTGCTAAACTGAGGTTATTTCAGTGGGGATTCATTCCACAGTTCACACCGCTGCCCTTCTGCCTTCAAAACACTGAAATTTACCTCAGTTGAAAGTTTTTGGGACAAGCGGCATGCACATTTGGAGTCCTGTAGTGTAATGGTTAGCACACTCGCCTCATAAGCGAGAAATCTCAATTCCTGGGTGAGGCAAAACCTTAGGCAAGTTTCCATACTCCACACGTTTCTGTTTACCTAGCAGTAACTAGGAACCCAGTTGTTAGTCGATTAGTGGATCGCTTTTCTGGGGATAATAATCCCTAAAAAAAAAAAAAATTTGATCCCTCAATCCAAGACTGTTTATGGGACACTGCTGTGTGCAATTGGATGCCATGTTTCGCCAGCAAATATACAGTCAATTCACTTCACAGTATATCTTGTGAAGCGCTTTGAGTCATCTAGAAGACATGAAAAGCACTATATCAAATGCAAGGAATATTATTGTTATTATTGTCTGGGATTTGAATATTTCTAAAATTCTTATTTATATAATGTGCTCCCAAGTTGAACATTACAACCATATATAGTATTTCTAATCACTCTTACTTTAGAGTTTTCTTATTCCTATTTCTCCGAGATTATCGGTTTCTTGTTTTAGAAAAACAATATTATGGTTTTTCCTGTTATCTCATGCATATGTTTTGGATTCTATATCCAATACCAAATATGGTTTGAAACTAACCAGTTTTTACATGACTTACAAATTATTATTCAAGGATTTTTACATCAGATTGTGTTCAGGAGCAATATGCCCAGTCACCTGAAATCATTATTGTGTCATTGCTTTGCCAAACAAACCTCAGATAAGTTTCTGTGCCAAAAATCTCCCTTTTTTCTGTCCGTGGTTTTGAAACACCTTTTATTCTCCTTTTTGATGGAATCTAATCTATAAAATGGGAAGTTGGGAATTTGAGGGAGCCTGTGCTCTTACCGTATTTAAATGATCGGTGAAGACTTAAGTCAACTGATACCATGGGCACGGTCAACACATGCCCAAGTTTGCCATTTCTTGCCAATCCTTATGTACAAAGAAACTAAGCGATAAGACCCATGTACAAAACGCCAGCAAAAACACAATTCAATTCTGCCTCACAATAGGCTATTTTCAAGAGCATTTCAAGAAATTTGCTTGTTCGCCTTTCATATCCTCAGCATATTATAAGTGCATTTATAATAATATAATAATCCTTGCATTTGATATAGCGCTTCTCACGTCTTCGAGTCGTCGCAAAGTGCTTCACAGGATACACTGTAAAGTGTAGTGACTGTGTGTTGTGTGGACGAAACGCGGCAGCCAATTGCGCTCAGCGGTGTCCCACAAACAGCCGTGGATTTGAAGAGACCAATTTATTATTATCTTGAGGAATTATTATCAGGCATGTGGAGTAGGGAAACTTGCCCAAGGTTTCGTCCTGCTGGGTTTCTCGCTCGCGAGGCGAGTGCGCTAACCACTGAGCTACAGGACTCCACTGCAGGATGTATTGATCTGTATCCGAACGTGCTTTGCACGGTGAAGGGTTATCGACGTGAATAGAATCACGTTCCTTCCCAAAATAGCCTTGCTCGATGAAGAAAATGCATTTATTGAAACATAATTATGAGGAGTTAGGGTGGTGAACTTGGACTCAATTGACAGACAGCAAGCAAGTGCAGGGTGGTGCGTGTGTATGCGTGTGCGTGTGTGTGAATGTCTTTGCAAGAGGGGATAAATCGGGAGGAAAACGGGGAGTTGGGGGCAGGAGTAGAGGGCGTCGAAATGAAGCGGCGCTGGTTTAGAGAGGGAGCGGGTGAGTGGGTGAGACTCCCAAGCCGTGACGTCGCGCGGGTTTTCCCGAAGCGGGAGACAGTGATTGGATGACGCAGGAGAGGGGGGGGGGGGGGGGGAGGTGTGAGGGCGGGGCTGAGGTGGCCAGGTTGTCTCTGCCACGTCCGCCTCGCTGCTTTAAGTAGCACCGCATCGCCGCCGGCCGCTCATTTCGCCCGGAGCCGGTGGGAGACGAGGAGCTGAAGAGGAAGATAAAAAGACGAAGAGCGATAGAGGCCGACTCGCGCACTAGACAAGTCATGGCTGAGACGCACACAACCAGAGCCGACCATCCCGCCGCAGATCCCGCGCCCCTTCCCGCTGTTGCCGCCGCCGATCCCTCGCCGGCGTCGCCGCAAAAAGCCCCCGTCACTCCAGCCGCCGTCGCTGCTGATTTCACCGCCGCGGCCGCCGCACACCCGACGCCCGTCAGCAAGAAGAGAAGGCGGCGCAACCGCCGCAATCGGTACGGCAGCACGGTGGCCGACCAGATCATGCGGGCGGTGGCGGCCACCAAGGAGCGCCGCGGGCTGTCGGTGGCCGCCATGAAGAAGATGCTGTCGGCCAACGGTTACGACGTGACCAGGAACAATTCGCGCGTTAACCAGACGGTGAAGAGTTTGGTCAGCAAAGGCTCGCTGGTGCAGACCACGGGCATCGGCGCCTCGGGCTCGTTCCGCTTGGCCAACTCGCACGAAGCCGGTGAAGTCCCCGTAGGGGAAACCGGGGAGAGAGAGCAGCCGCTCAAACAACAGCAGGAGCAGCAGCAGCTGCTCTTGAAGCCGACCGGAGAGGAGAAAAAGGTGACCAAGAAGCGCGAGGCGGCCAAGAAGTTGCTATCGCAGCGGAAACGCGGCGTCAAGAAGCTGTTCAGGCGCCGGGCCAAAGGCAAGGTGGGTCGGCCGAAGAAGGCGGTGACCCGGGCCCTGAGAAAGTGGAGGTTGATGAAGATGAAAAGCGCCAAGCGCCAGGTCGGGACTAAACACACGTTTGGTAGAAACTAAATCATCCTCCAGACCTCCAAACCCTCTCTTTAAACGAACACGTACAGACTTTCTCTCTTCCCCCACACACCCCCACCGCCCCCCCCCCCCCCTTAACACACAAAGACACGCACCGAGGAAGAAAGAAGATGAGAGGGAGTTGCCAAGAGTTATAAACGCTACGAACCAAAGGGAAAGTATAATCGCCCAATATCCCAATTAATCCCCCACACGCTTTTTTTTTTATTTGCACCCGATACATTTGTCTTTTTTAAGATTGAATAAAAGTTGGATCGCTGTTAATTAAAACCCTGCGATGTTGTGTTTTAGCGCATTTTAAACCGGATCCGACCTTTTGAAATCTGTAATTTGTCTTATTAGAATTGCCGGGTGGGGGGGGAGGGGGGGGGTTGAAACGTTTTGACAAGTTTAATAAAACCGGTTGGTTGACTTGCATTTGAAACGTCAGCTCAGCGACTCACACACAAAGCCTTTGTTACGCAGGGAAACACGCAACCAAACTTGCAACGGTTGAGCTGTGGTGCACTTGCAGGACTCCCAGAGAAGGGACATTGGCAAGGCCTTGCTCTTAAGTAGCACAGAGCCACTTTTGCCCCCATCATCTCTACACCAGGGTCAACGTCCCTAAAAGAACTGTCTAATCCTATTTCCACCATTGTATTTAATGTGCCCAAACTGTCTTAGAGCAATGATTATTATTATAAAGTGATGAGCCCTCGAAGTCCTCTTCGTCAACCAATAAATGGATCTCAACTTTTCTACAAAACGTATTGTCCCTCTTCTGCAAATCCTCAAAGCTCATCAGCATTGCATTGATGACACTGACTTACTTGCCAGTTACTGTAATGGAGACAGACAAATTCATTAAGTGACCAAATTGTTATGATTTATAATATTTTTTCGAAGGGATTATTATCCCCCGGGAAAAAAACTAATACTTAAATGGTATTACCAGTGTATCCTGTCAAGCTCTTTGAGACGTCTGGACGACGTGATAAGGCGCTATATCAAATGCAAGGAGTATTAATATTATTGTAGATATATTTTGCTGTAGCACGTGATTGTACGGGGAGGGGAGGAGCCTGGATCGGCGGAGGAGGGAGGAGGGAGGAGTGTGGAAGCGATCGACTCTACGACGTCCTCCTTGAGTGCTTAAATAGCGGCGGGCGAGCGCTTAGCGCTTCAGTTTAGCGCCGCGTCGGTGGAGACGGTCGTGTCTTGTGGTGGAAGGGAGTGGCGGACCGAGGCAGTTTCTTGCGGCGTCGTGAGGCGAGGAAAAGGAGCCGGCTCGACGGACTTGGCGGCATCGGCGTCTTCTGCGGCCGTGCGATGGGTAAACGGACGAAGGTCGCGGCTCCTCCCCAGCGCCGCAACAACGCCGCCCCCACGGTGGGCGACCTGATCATGGCGGCCGTGTCGGCCTCGGGCACGCACGTGCGGCGCGGCATCTCGCTGGTGGCCTTGAAGAAGGCGCTGTCCAAAGCCGGTTACGACGTGCAGAGGAACAACACGCGGGTCAACCAGTCGGTCAAGTCCCTGGTGACCAAAGGGTCGCTGCAGCAGGTCACGGGCACCGGCGCCTTGGGATCGTTCCGGGTCAGTAAGGACCTGCAGGCGAAGCCCGGAGGGAAGAGGAGGACGGCGGCGGCGGCCGTTAATCAGAGGCGGCTCAAGCGACCGTTGGCGCCGCAGAGCAGAGGCGACCGGAGGAAGAGGCCGGCGGTCAGACCCAGAGGAGGAAGAGGCGGCGCCGGCGGAGTGTCGCGTAAGAGGCCGGTGGGGAGGAGCAAGAGGCCGGTGGGGAGACCCAGGAAGGCGGGGAAGAAGCAGATCCCCAGGGCGCGGGGGAAGAAGGCGGCGGCGGGGGCGGAGGTCAGACCAACCGAGGAAGACGCGGCGAGAAACCAGCCTCAGCAACACGGCGAAGGCGGCGGTCGCCCGGAGGAAAAAACCGGACAAATGTGCTGAGGTTTAAAGGGGGAGAAAGGAAAAAAATCCAACTCGAAATCGATCAACTTAACCGAATATCCCGAGTTTACTTCGAAGGAAAAAGAAACCAAAAAAAAACACATACACACAACGGCTCTTTTAAGAGCCACCGACTTCATCGCTCGGAAAGAAAGTAAATAACCCGCCGTTTAAACGGTGAAAATCGCGCGCTTTTCAATCCCTCGATGGGTCTACTGTCAAACAAGGCGTAGAGAGGGAAAGGGGGAAGTGTTTTTATTCAACGGTGAATTTGAGACGTCTTTGAAGACGTGACAAATGCACTTCATAACCAACTGCGTCCGAGACGAACGACTTTCGCGTTTCGAAGAGCGTCGCAGCAATTCTGATTTTTTTTAAAAAAAAGAAAACCCCTTTGTTGAGACGTCTCGACGACGTGATGTCAAATGTCAGGATTATTGTTAATAATTCTCCAAAATTATTAACTGAGAGTTGATAGTAATCGTCGAGAAGTGAGCGTTGTTACTGCCCGTATTTTAACCAACCACGTTTTATTTAATTCATGAATATATAATAATAATAATATATGGAGTATATGTTTTCAACCATCGTCAACGAACTTATTGGGGGAGAAATTGCATCTGGACATAGTTTCACTCTATTTAGAATTCAGCAAATAATAGAATTTAATCGATGTATATATATATATACATGAGTAAATATACTTTAAAGAGGCTTGAAAATGAGTGCTGCCAACAATTTGTCAACGATTTGCCTTTTCCACGCTCCGTGAATGGAATAAATCTGATATACCGTCAATTCGCTTTACAATATATTCTACGGAGCGCTTTGAGACGTCTCAAATATATCAAATGCAAGGATTATTATTAAAATCGGGTGCAATGTCGTCCATTGATACTATCATTACGTATTCATTGAAACGATACTTATCAAATATAAGTGTATCATTGAAATATATATACACATCTGAATTTCAATTATATACTTGTATTTCATCAGTATCGTTTCAATAGATATGCAAAGATAGTATCAATGGGAACAAATGTCATATAATAATATATAAATATTTCAAGGAAAGGAATTCACCGATTGGGTAAATGGACACAGACGGAGCCTGCAATTGTTTTAAATATATTAAATACGACCACCGCCGCATGATAATTTTAATTCCTAATGGGGGGGGGGTTATTAGCAGGAGATTTTAATTCATTTCGCATTAATTCCGGTCGATTTTCTCATTCATTGATGTCCTTTTCCATGTCGAGCGCGGAGGGGTTTGAAAATTGGGAGAACCTGTCACTCCCCCCAACCCCTCCCCTTCCCCCATCGTTCCCGCTCCCTCACTCGTGTCCTCACCCAGGTCCGTGAAGTACATATAAAAGGGGAACACTGCGGGTGGAGTGACTCACACTTTGGTTCTTGAGCTCCGCAGTCGGTTGCATCATGACTGGCCGAGGGAAAGGCGGTAAAGGGTTGGGCAAAGGCGGCGCCAAGAGACACCGCAAAGTGCTCAGAGACAATATCCAGGGCATCACCAAGCCCGCCATCCGCCGCCTCGCCCGCCGCGGCGGCGTCAAGCGCATCTCGGGTCTGATCTACGAGGAGACCCGCGGGGTGTTGAAGGTCTTCCTGGAGAACGTGATCAGGGACTCGGTGACTTACACCGAACACGCCAAGCGCAAGACGGTCACCGCTATGGACGTGGTTTATGCTCTGAAGCGCCAGGGCCGCACCCTGTACGGGTTCGGGGCTTGAGGGGTTGAGGGAATGGGAAGGTTTTCACGGCGAATCCGTTTGATAATCGGATTAAAGACATAAACAAAAANCCAAAGGCTCTTTTAAGAGCCACCAATTCAATCACAAATCATGGGCTGCCGACAGTCTCACCTGATGCACTATTTAAATGACCTTTCAGTTTGTTTGAAGCACATTGAAGGGCCACGACAGTGAAAAGCGCCGAATCAAATCATCTTAAGGCTATTCTAAATGCAAGTGTTACCAATGACTACTTTGTCACGGTTCATTTTAATTAAAATAAGACTATCCCCAACTTAATATGTCCAATGTGCTGCTGGTGCAGACATATGGGTATCCAGCAATGCGCGTGTGCGGAAAGGTGTATGTCTTCACATGTGTGCACAAATATAAGTGTTACATGTGTTTGCGTGTGTATATTTCAGCGCTCGGAAACACTACCCCGCGTGAAAGGCGCTTTATAAATTCACGTTTTATAGGTATATATATACACACACACACATACACGTTTATAGTTTTCTCCCACAAAAAACAGTCATTACGCTCGACGGTGTATCTTGTAAAGCGCATTGTGTGTGCGTGTGTATGTGTGCGTGTGTATGTGCAAATGTGTGCGCGTGTGTGTATATGTGTATGTATATGTGTGTATATATATATATTGGTGTGTGCAGATTATGTATGTATGTGAGTGTGTGTACACGTGGGGGAGGGGGGGAGGGGCGGGAGCTCGAAGCGTCTCTGCCGCGTCCGCTTCGCACCTTTAACCAGAGCGGGAGCGGACGGCGCGCGGTTCAGTCGGACGAGGGTCGCGGAGTTGCCGGAGGTCTCTGTGTCTGTCTGTGATCTCTTCTCTCTCTGCCGTCTCTACCGACACCGCCGTCTCTGTCTCTCTCACACCTTCTCTCTCTCTCACACCCACTCATGGCCGACCTCCCGCCCGGCAAAGACACGGCTCCTCGCCAGAGGCTCAAGCCGACGTCGCACAAGGCCGGTGGCCGCCTCGGCCGCAAACCCAAGCCCCCGGGGGCCGCCCCCACGATGGCCGCCCAGATCCTGGCGGCGGTGGCGGCCACCAAGGAGCGCCGCGGGCTGTCTCTGGCCGCGCTGAAGAAGGCGCTGTCGGCCAACGGCTACGACGTGGAGCGAAACAACGCGCGGGTCAACGTGGCCGTCAAGGCGCTGGTGACCAAGGGCTCCCTGGTGCGCACCACCGGCACCGGGGCCGCCGGCTCCTTCAGGGTGGCGGGCAGCGCGCCGCGGGGCAAGAGGCGGCCGCGCACCCCGGGGTCGGGGGCTCCACACCAGCCGCCTCCCCCCCACAGCAGGAGGAGGAGACCCGCTCTCGCCTCGGCGAAGAAGCCCAAGAAAGGGGCGAAGATGAAGCAGGCGGCGGCCACGGCCCGGAGGGTCATGCGAGCGGGAGGGGGAGGGGAGGAGGAGCGGCGGCGGGGGCGGGGGCGGGGGGAAGGCGCCGGGAAGGTACAGAGCGGCCAAACCCGCCGCCAGGAAACAGCAGCTGCCGAGAAGGGCGGAGGGCGGCGGCGGCGGCGGGAGGAGGAGGAGGAGGAAGAAGGAGGAGGAGCAGCTGAAGAAGAAGATGGTGGTGGAGGCTGGAGCTGCTGTGGTGGTGGGGACGATGGCGGCGGCGACTTGTGACGCGGCCGCTGTTCGAGGCGACGAGCAACGAGGAGGAGGAGGTGGAGGTGAACAGCCCGAGAGAGGAGGAGGAGGAGGAGGTGTCGGCGGCCAAACTCCACACGTGGCTTCGTGATGGAAGGGGAGAAGAAGGAAAAAAAAAGAGGCGGGAAAAAAAACACATGGAGAGAATTTAAAAAAAAATAAATATACATTAAATCAATCGATCAACATTTGACAACAAAACGGGACCCCCACCACACACACACACACACACACACACCCCTCAAAGAAAAATCAAAACATTTAATACTTTCCACCACAGATTTTACACGAAAATAAAATGTCGACTGTCGAGGTTTTGAAGGAAGAAAAGTGATTGGGAAAAAAAATATTTGCTTCCTTTCCCCCACACCCCCCACACCCCCCCCCCACACCCCCAAACTGCAACGGCTCTTTTCAGAGCCACTTAAAACTTCAATTGAAAGAGGTTTGGGCCGTGTGTATATATTCAGGATAATAAATGAGTCTAATTTATAGATTTCGCCCCGCAAAACACACAGTCACTACACTTCCCAGCGCGTCCCGTGAAGCGCTTTGAGACGTCTCGACGACGTGATAAGGCGTTATGTCGAATGTGAGGATTATTATTATTATTATTATATTACACTGTTATATGGCATTTATATCCATATTTGATGCACACACAATACTTACAAACGTTTCACAAACTATAAACATTGAACTGACGGATAAACGGTCCATAAAAGAAAGTGTGAATTTTATACAGGTACAAAATATCAGGACTGTAGATATATTATGACCCGAAAATATTGCCATGAAACATCATCATTAAAATCATGAGGTGTGGGGTATCAAGTGAGGTGGGGGCGGTGAAGTGAGGAGGGTGGGGGTGGGTGGGAGGTCGGGTGTGGTGAGGAGGTGGGGGGGGGGGCGGGTGTGAAGTGAGGTGGGTGTGTGGAGGGTGAAATGAGGAGGTGGAGAGGGGGAAGAGGGAGGGGTGGAGGGTGAAGTGAGGAGGTGGAGAGGGTAGATGGGGTGTGAAGTGAGGAGTGGGGGGTGGGTGGGGGTTCGGGTGTGAAGTGAGGAGGTGGGCGGGTGGGGGGGAGGAGTCGGGATCGAACAGCCAATAGGGAACGCCCGGAGTTTCAATCCCTCATTTGCATATGGAAGGCTATATCAGGTCAAAGCGCTT
This sequence comes from Callorhinchus milii, assembly GCF_018977255.1. Taxonomy (NCBI): domain Eukaryota; kingdom Metazoa; phylum Chordata; class Chondrichthyes; order Chimaeriformes; family Callorhinchidae; genus Callorhinchus; species Callorhinchus milii. The sequence goes on from NW_024705183.1 coordinate 38,314, forward strand.
CGCTCTCCGCTTCATATCGCCGCGTGGGTTCGGTCCGTCTCTGTCTCTCTCTCTCTCTCTCTCTCTGTGTTCCTCGGCAGGTGAACGGCTGCGGCTATGCCCGAGATCGTGGGGAAGCGCTCGTCGGCCACCAAAGGCTCCAAGAAGACGGTGTCCCGACTCGGCAAGAAGGGCGACAAGAAGCGCAGGAAGGCCCGGAGGCAGAGCTACAACATCTACATCTACAAGGTGCTGAAGCAGGTCCACCCGGACACCGGCATCTCCTCCCGGGCCATGAGCATCATGAACTCCTTCGTCAACGACATCTTCGAGCGCATCGGCATCGAGTCCTCCCGCCTGATCCACTACAGCCGCCGCCAGACCATCTCCTCCCGGGAGATCCAGAGCGCCGTCCGCCTGCTGCTGCCCGGGGAGTTGGCCAAACACGCCGTCTCCGAGGGCACGAAGGCCGTCACCAAGTACACGAGCGCCAAGTGAGGTGTCCTCCCCTCCCGCGCGGGGACGAAAGTGTCCTCTCGTTTCTTCTCTCTCCCTCCGTCCACAAACATAGACCAAAGGCTCTTTTAAGAGCCGCTTTAAACACGTCCCGAGGAAGGAGCTGAGCGACACGCGTTGACCGTCGATGTGCGTCGGCGACCAGAATAATCCTCGGCGTTTTGTTTCGGCGCCTTAATCCCGTCCTCCCAGACCGACGCAGCGAGAGGCGTTGCACAGGTCGACGGGCGGACCTCTCTCGGGACGCGGTGCAGGTTGTCGGGCGCGTATCTCGCGCGCGGTGTACGGCACCCAACACCCGAAGTCGTTTCGACCCCCACCCCACCCAGCGCCACGCGCGAGAAACCACCGCCCGCCCATTCGGCCAACGCCGTTGGCAGAGCGTTTTAACACCCACCGCCAGTCGCCTCCTTCCGCCGCCATCGCTCCCGCGCGAGCCGAGCCCTCGCCTGCCATCAGCTCCGCCCTCTCGTTTTGATTGGCCGCGGCGCCCGACGGAGGGAACGAGCGGACCAATGGGAGCGGCGCCGGCTTTCCCACCCACCTCACTTCCGGCCCCACCCCCTCCACCACACCCCCACACGGCTATAAAAGCGCGACGCCCGAGTGGCCACGCGTCCAGTGTCCGGAAGCGGCTGACGGCGACGGAGGAGTAGTAGTAGACGGTAACGGTAGCGAGAAGGCGGAGGAAGCGGCAGCGGGTGGTGGTGGTGTGGAGTAGGAGGAGGAGGAGAGGCGGCGGCACGACCCCGCGCACCATGCCCGCTTGCGGCGGCGGCAAAGGCACGGCGGCCAAGAAGAGGATCGCCAAGAAAGTCGCCGCCGCCGCCGCCGCCAAAGTGACCAGGAAGGGCAGTAGCAGCAGCAGCGGCGGCGGTGGCAGCGTGGCGGGGGCCGGGGCCGGGGGGAGGCGGCGCCGCCGCAAGCGCAGGACGCAGAGCTACACCTCGTACGTGTACAAGGTGCTGAAGCAGGTGCACCCGAACACGGGCATCTCGTCGTCGGCCATGAGCGTCATGAACTCGTTCGTCAACGACGTCTTCGAGCGCATCGCCTGCGAGGCCTACTACCTGATCCAGTACAGCAAGCGGCAGACCATCTCGTCGCGGGAGATCCAGACGGCGGTCCGGCTGCTGCTGCCGGGGGAGCTCGCCAAGCACGCCGTGTCCGAGGGCACCAAGGCCGTGACCAAGTACACCAGCTGCAAATGAGGGCCGGGGGGTGGGGTAAAGGAAGAGGAGGGAGGACCCCCCCCCCGCGCCCCTTCTTTCTCCACCTTCATCCCTTTCCCTCCCTCCATCCCCTCTCTCTCTCTGTCTCCCCCTCTTTCTCAGTCAACCGATCGCCTCCTCACTTCCAGCAGCGAAACTCGACCAAAACAAAACAAAAAACCCTTCAAAATAAATTTAACTTTATTTATTCCTATTTATCATCGATTTTTTTTTCTCGCTCGTCGATAATTTTTTTTCTTCCCTTCCTCCCTTTTTTTTTTCCCCCCCTCTCCCTTCCCCCATTTCCGTTTCTTCTCTCCCCCCCACCCCCCCCCCCTTCCCCGCCCCGGCGAAGAGGGGGGAAAAAAAATATCCACCGAGTTTTATTTTTGCTGCCGAACGACGACGGCAAAGTACGTTAAATTGTAGTCATCATATTTTTTTTTCTTGCACAGGGTTTCTCTCGGTTCAGAAAGTCCCACCGCCCCGAGCCCCGCGTCCGGCACCACCGGAGCGGGAGCGGAGCCGGACGCGGTGACTTGTTTCGTGGGCGGGACGCGGGCGGCAGCCGATCGGTCGCGCGCACTGCGGCGGCGTCTCCGCAAACAGCCGCGGGTCCAGGGACTGAATTATTATTATTTACGCCTCGAAAGGAACGGTGAGGCACCCGAGTCTGCGTCGTGTCTCCATCCAGGAGACGGTACGTTCTATCCGCACCACAGGAGTCCTGTGGCTCAGTGGTTAGAGCACTCGCTTTGCAAGTGAGAGACCTGAGTTCAATTCCAGGCAGAGGGCGAAACCTCGGGCAAGTTTCCTTACTCCACACAGAGCCTAATAATAATCCTCCAAAACCAAACACAATAATAAATTGGTCATTTTCAATCCACGACTGTTTGTGGGACATTGCTGTGCGCAATTGGCCGCCGCGTTCGCCCACAAATATACAGTCAATTCACTTTACAGTGTGTTCTGTGAAGCGCTTTGGGACGTCCTCTCCCGACGTGAAAAGCGCTATATCAAATGCAAGGATTATTATTATTATTATTATTAAATACGCGGTGACCGAAGAGTTGTGATACCGTCGCAATAAGTCTTCCAGAAACTACGACGTTTCCTCGGATAATAGGGGCGGTTATCACGACTGTTTGGTCTCACTGTCTGTCTGAGGTACACACAAACATATAATAAGAGTATATCTCTGTAGAGATGCACATAAATCTATATTTAATACACACTCGTGTTTTGACCTGATCACACGTCTTCGCGCCGTCTCAAAAGCGCTTCACCGCGAAGCGCAGTGACTGTGCATTCTGGGGGCGAGACCCGGCAGCCGATCGCGCCCGGCGACGTCCCCGACAAAACAGCCGTGGGTTGACGCGACCGAAATGATTGTACTTAACAGGTGGCGGCCAATCCGTTACGTACGCTGTCTATTTGCTGTACGCTGTCCGGCGCCTCGGGACGTCCTCCCGACGTGAAAGGCGCTGTACAAACGTAATCTCATCGTCGTGGTCGTCGTCGTACGCTATCTCTCTGAGTGGAGTCCGGTACGCGACCGGTTGCGGGGACGTCGCTGAGCGCAATCGGCCGCCCCGTCCGGCCCGGAACGCACGCGCAAGCCTTCGCAGAAGCCCTCCGAGACGTCTCGAAGGCGTAGACCGGGCGCCGCAGGGACCTGTCGTTGCGGTGGTCGGCGGGGGTTCGGGGCCGGACCTCATCCTGACCGCGCGACGAGAGACTCGGGGACACCTTTTTACTTCAACAAACGTTTAATCGAACGAACTCGGAAGGAAAGAAAAACAACCGTCTCTCGAAAAGAACGGAGCGCGGCCACGCGGACGCGCGCGCACGCGCACACGCGTGACGTCCCCCGACGCGCAAAGCCTCCCTCGAGTGTCCCCCCCCCCCCACCCCCCACACACTCCTCCGTGTCCGCCCGTCCGCCTTCTTCTCCGGTGCAGCGAGTTTACACGGAGGCAAAAAAGACTTAAGACGCAGAGAACAACGCGCGTGGGATTCGCTAATTGTTGGGGCAAATACCAATGGAAATAATGCTCCAGGCTGTCGCTTGCGGAAAGAAACCCCCACCCACACCCCACCCCCACCCGCTCCGACACCCCCCACCCACCCCGTCCCCCGTCCCCCACCGGATCACTCGTCTGCCGCGAAAAAGGATGGCGTCCGCGCGCTCCCGCCCGCGCGCCCGCTCCTTCCTCGCACGAGCGCGCGCGCGCCTGCACGCGCGCTCACTCGCACTCTCATTCACACGCGCACACTCGTTCGCTCACGCAAGCGAGCGCACCCTCTGCGCGCGCGCACGTACTTGCTCATTCCTCGCAGGTGCGGGCAAACGCGCACGCGCACACGCTCACGTGCGCGCTCACTCGCTCGCCCACGTGCGCACTCACTCACGCGCGCGCGCGTACTCACGTGCATTCCTCACACACGCAAGCACACACACACTCACGTGCGCACTCACTCACTCACACGCACACACACGCACACGTGCACACTCGCATACGCACGCGCGCACACACACACACACACTCACGCGCGCGCACACACTCGCACATACACGCACGGATCCTCTGGACGTCTAAATACAGTTAAACGCCTGAACAACCATAACAATAACAATTGATGAGTTGAATGCGGTATTAAGTGCTCCCGAATTATCGTTATGATGGTGCGTCCGCGCGTGTCGAGGGGGAAAAAATGGGGGTAACAGCACTTGGTGAACACCCTCAACTTACCGCCCAACCCGGATACCATCGAGCGAGCGCAGAGTGCTCGCTGATCCCTCTCGCGTCCGTCTCCCTCCCGCGTCTCACCTCCTTCCCTCATTACCTCCCTCCCTCCCCTCCCCGTCTCTCTCTCTCCCCGTCCCCCCCCCCCCCCCCCCCCCCCTCCAGCGCCCTCCCTCATTGCTTCTGCTGAATGGCCTCTTTCCTGGCGGCGTCCTGGAGCAGTTGCGTGTCGACCTCGTCCGCGGAAGCTGGACGTAGCGAACCACCGAGCCTCGGATGAAGCAGTTCTTCACCGAGAGCTGGAACAAAAAAAAAAACCGCAGCGGCGGCGGCAGCGTTTACACCGCGCCCCTTCACTCAGGGTAGCGCCTCGGAGCGCTTAACGGCGGCGCGGAGCCTGGGGCCGAGCTGGGCGGAGGGGGCCTCAATGATAAGAATCCTCGTAACGATAATCGTTTGACCCGGCGCCGTATCGCGTCTTCGAGACGCGCTCGAAAGCGCTTCGCGGGACACGCGGTGACGTGCGGCGACCGCGCGTCCCGCGGGCGAAGCGGGGCAGAGCCAATCGCCGCCCGGCGTCGTCCACCGTGGATGTTGTTATTATTATTAGTATTATTATTAGTTATTCTGGAGGGGTTATTCCCCACACACACACACACACACACACACACACCCCCACCCCACCCCCGGGAAAAGCTGATCCGCCAATCGGCTTTCCCTACTTACCGGGTTCCTACGTACTGCTGCGGGCGTGTGTGCGTGTGCGTGTGCGCGTGTGCGCGTGTGGGGAACGAGGCCGTGGAGGGCTTTGACGGTGAGAGGGCGGTGAGTGAGGGTCCGGCCACTCACCATGTGAGGATACTTCTCTGGGTCCGTGACGCTGATGTCGGTCAGTTTGATGTTCAGGTACTGGCAAAGGAAAGCGAGAGGTTAAGCGTCCAATGCATTGGGAGAGTGGCAGATCCGATCCCACCCTGACACCCCCCCACCCCCACCTCTCACCCCCCACCCCCACCCCACCCAACCCGCCCTCCCACTCCGCCACCCGCTGCCTCCGCTCCCGTTTGTCCCTCGACCCCCCCCTCCGTTCCACCATCGGCGGCCGTGCCTTCAGCCACTCCGCCCCGAAACTCCGTCCCTCCCGATCCCTCCGCCTCGCCCCCCCCCCCCGTCCCCCCCGTCCCTCCTCCCTCCCCACAGTCAAACCCCACCTAAAGACCTTCCTTTCCGATCCTGCCTTCGGTCGCCTCCCCCCATCCCTCTCTCTCGCCCCACCCGCCCCCACCCCACCGGCTCGGGATCAGACTCCGCGACTGGAACGCTACCCAGCATCGAAGGGGGGGTGGGGGGGGGTGGGGGGGATGTGTAAATGCAAGTTGTTGTTGTTGTTGTTGTTGTTGTTGTTGTGTTGTTGAGAGATTTTGACCTCTGAAACACGTTCCTTCCTCTCGGCTCGAGAGGTGACGATGGTCTTTACCTGATCAACGGAGTGTAGAGTTCCGCAGATGCTATCGAACAAGGAGAGGAAATAACACGAGTTGAGATAATAATAATAATAATAATAATAATAATAATAATAATCCTTGCATTTGACACGGCGCCCTTTTCACGTCGTCGAGACGTCTCAAAGCGCTTCACACGATATGTTGTCAAGTCTGGTGGCTCGGGTGTGTTTTGGGGGCGAAAAGGGGCAGCCGATCGCGCCCGGCGACGTCCCCGCAAACAGCCGTGGGTTGAAGGGACCAAATTAATTTGTTTCGGAAGGGATTATTACCCCCGGAAAGCCATCTGACAAGTGGGTTCCTGCTTACTGCCGCTGTAAACAGAGGTGTTTGTGTGGTTGTCTGTCTGTGTGTGCTGTGTATGTGTGTGTGTCTGCGCGTGTGTGTGTGTGCTGTGTCTGTGTGTGGGTCTGTGTGTGCTGTGTGTGTGTGTGTGCTGTGTATGTGTGAGTGTGTGCCTGTGTGTGCTGTGTATGTGTGTGTGTCTTTGTGTGTGTGTGTGTGTGCTGTGTACGTGTGTGGGTCTGTGTGTGCTGTGTATGTGTGTGTGTCTGTGTGTGCTGTGTGTCTTTGTGTGTGTGTGTGCACTGTGTACGTGTGTGGGTGTGTGTGTGTGTGTGAGCTGTGTATGTGTGTGTGCTGTGTATGTTTGTGCCTGTGTGTGCTGTGTGTGTGTCTTTGTGTGCTGTGTATGTGTGTATGTCTCTGTGTGTCTCTGTGTGTGTGTATCTGTGTGTGTGTGTGTGCGGAGTAAGGAAACTTGCCAGACATTTCGCCCAGACCTGACCTGACCCGCCCGGGAATCGAACCCGGGTCCTCTCTCATTTACGGGGGTGGGGGTGGGGGGCGTGGGGGGGGGGGGGGTGGGGGTTGGTAGGAGGGTGACCGAAGGCACAGTCGGTCGAAGAGGAGGGTCTCGAGACGGGCCTTGAAGGAGGCGAGGGATGGAGCGAGACGAAGGGACTGTGGGATGGAGTTCCACGGGATGGGGGGCGGAGAGGCCGAAGGCCCGCGGGCAAGTTGAGAGCCCAACCCGACGATACAGTTGCCCCGTTGCCTCCCACTGGCCAACTCGCCCAACCCCCTTCCCTCTCTCTCCGCTACCGTCCGACCATCCATCGTCGCCCCCCCCCCCCCCCAGTGAGATCCACACGCACCTGAGATCGTTCTTCAGTTCCACCACCACATCCTTCCCCACCAGGGACTTGAAAAAAGAGTAGAACAACTGGAAGGTGGAAAGAGACGGGTGTTGAGATCTCGAAGCGCTTCGCAGAGTACCATAACGTAACCCGTAGGAGCAGGAGGAGGCCATTCGGCCCTCCGAGCCTCTGCCCCGCCATTCAATCCCGGCGGATCTTCTAATCTAACTCCAGCTGATAAACCCGACGCTGCCTTCTCCCCATATCCCTTCATCCCAATAAGAAATCTATCCATCTCAGTCTCGAATATGTTCGAGGACTGAGCGTCAACAGCCCTTTGGGGTAGTGAGTTCCATACCTTCACTGCCCCTTTGAGTGAAGAAAGTCGTTCCTCAACTCAGTGCGAAAGGGTTGGCCTCTGATTTTGAGGCTGTGACCCCTGGTTTTAGTTTCTCCAACCGGGAAGGTCCTCGAGGCGATGCCTTGAAGGAGGGGGTTGAGTGGGGGGGGGGGGAAGGGGGGAGGGCGAAGGAACTCTCGGGTCTAAAAATAAAGTTCGCAGGGGATACCGTGTGGGGCAAGACGGTGGGTTTAAGAGTGAGGATAATAATAATAATAATAATAATAATCCTTGCGTTTGATGTAGCGCTTTTCACGTCTTCTCGGCGTCTCAAAGCGCTTCACAGAATAGACCGTCGAGCGAACTGACCGTATATTTGGGGGCGAAACGCGGCCCTTGGGGGGAGAGCAGGGGAATGGGGGGGGGAGTAGGGGAATGGGGGGGGAGAGCAGGGGAATGGGGGGGGGAGAGCAGGGGAATGGGGGGGGGGGAGAGCAGGGGAATGGGGGGGGGGAGAGCAGGGGAATGGGGGGGGAGAGCAGGGGAATGGGGGGGGGAGAGCAGGGGAATGGGGGGGGAGAGCAGGGGAATGGGGGGGGGGGAGAGCAGGGGAATGGGGGGGAGAGCAGGGGAATGGGGGGGGGGAGAGCAGGGGAATGGGGGGGGAGAGCAGGGGAATGGGGGGGAGAGCAGGGGAATGGGGGGGGGGGAGAGCAGGGGAATGGGGGGGGGGAGAGCAGGGGAATGGGGGGGGAGAGCAGGGGAATGGGGGGGGAGAGCAGGGGAATGGGGGGGAGGGAGTAGGGGAATGGGGGGGGGGAGTAGGGGAATGGGGGGGGAGGAGGGGAATGGGGGGGAGGAGGGGAATGGGGGGAGTAGGGAATGTGGGGGGAGGGGGGGGGGAAGGTCAGAGAACATGACCCACTTCCCTCCACCCCGGCCCTGGGCTCAGGGTTTAGGCAAGTCCCAGGCTTCACCCGGGGCTGGAGTCTCAGCCCGGGTTGGGTGGGGGGGGGAGAGTGGGGGGGGGGGGGTCTCACACAGGGTCAGACACAGCCCGGGTGGTGTGTGTGTGTGTGGGGGGGGGGGAGAGGGGGGGGGAGAGCGCCGCGACTCACCATCCTCCCGCCACCAGCTCCGATTCAATCAGCGACTGAGGAGTCCTCCAGCCCCGCCCCTCCACCACCACCAGTCCTCCAGCCCGCCCCTACACTACCAGTCCTCCAGTCCCGCCTCAATCACAACCTAGTCCTCCAGCCCCGCCCCCTCACTACCAGTCCTCCAGTCCCGCCTCTCAATCACAACCCAGTCCGCCAGCTCCGCCCCCTCCACCACCAGTCCTCCAGCCCCGCCCCCTCCATCACAACCCAGTTCTCCAGCCCCGCCCTCTCCACCACCAACAGTCCTCCAGCCCCGCCCCCTCCACCACCACCCAGTCCTCCAGCCCCGCCCCCCCTCCACCACCACCAGTCCTCATTTATAGAGCACCTTTCACATCGGGAGGACGTCCCGAGGCGTTGGGACAGTTGGGTCGGGACCAGAGCATTGGGGCGGGGGAAATGGTCAGGGGGAGGGGAGGGAGGGGGCGAGGAGGGGGCGAGGAGGGGGGGGAAGAGAGTCGAGAGCGGAGCTGAAGGCGCGGTCGAAGAGAAAGGTCTCGAGACCGGCCTCGAAGGAGGAAAGATGTTTCCTCCTTAAGATAATAATAATAATAATAATCCTTGCATTTGATAGAGCGCTTTTCACGTCGGGAGGACGTCCCAAAGCGCTTCACGGAACACACTGTAAAGTGAATTGACTGTATATTTGTGGGCGAACGCGGCGGCCAATTGCACACAGCGACGTCCCACAAACAGTCGTAGATTGAAAATGACCAATTTATTATTGTTTTGGGTTTTGGAGGGATTATTATTAGGCTCTGTGTGGAGTAAGGAAACTTGCCCGAGGTTTCGCCCTCTGCCTGGAATTGAACTCAGGTCTCTCGCTTGCAAAGCGAGTGCTCTAACCACTGAGCTACAGGACTCCACAGTTTCCGAAACAATCAATAATAATAATTCTTGCATTATTAATAATCCCTCAAGAGCTTTCACCTATTTGCTCTTCATGTTGTTAAGTTTACAAAAACACAGGCCGGGCAATTTATTTAAGAACCATTTTATTATCAAATCAAAGCTTAAAGCTTGGTCTTTGGCAAACACTTCGAGTACGACAGTACAC
>NW_024705183.1:47989-64591 GCF_018977255.1 Callorhinchus milii
CTGTGTCCTGTGTGCGGGGTGGGGGGGGGGGTGTGGGGGGGGCTCTCTCTCCCCCTCTCTCTCCCTCTCCCTCTCTCTCTCTCCCCCTCTCTCCCCCTCTCCCTCTCCCCCTCTCTCCCCCTCTCTCTCTCTCCCCTTCTTCCCCTCTCTCTCTATCCCCCTCTCTCTCGCGCCCTCTCTCTCCCTCTCCCCCTCTCTCTCTCTCTCCCCCACTCTCTTTCTCTCTCTCTCTCCCCTCTCTCTCTCTCCCCTCTCCCCCTCTCTCTCTCCCCTCTCTCCCCCTCTCTCTCCCTCTCTCTCCTCTCCCTCTCTCTCCCCCTCTCTCTCTCTCCTCTCCCTCTCTCTCTCCCCCTCTCCCTCTCTCTCCCTCTCTCTCTCCCCCTCTCTCTCGCTCTCTCTCGCTCTCTCTATCTCTCACTCGCTCTCTCACTCGCTCTCTCTCTCTCACTCGCTCTCTCTCTCACTCGCTCTCTCTCGCTCGCTCTCTCTCGCTCTCTCTCTCACTCGCTCTCTCTCTCACTCGTTCTCTCTCGCTCGCTCTCTCGCTCGCTCTCTCGCTCTCTCTCTCGCTCCCCGCCCGGCGAAGGGGCTTCGCGACGTCTCGACCCCCTCTCGATCAACGCGAACGGCGAAAGGGCTGTGAAAGGCAAACGTCAGGATGAGGGGTTTTACGACGCAAACGCAGAGAATATTATTATTATTACTTTTTCGCGCAAGTGGAGAACTTTTACCGAATAATAATAATAATAATAATAATAATAATAATAATCCTGGCGCTTGACCCCGGATCCTCTTCCGAGACCCGTCTCCGAGCGCTTCGCGGGACACGCCGCCAGGTGTAGTGACTGTACCACGGGCTGAAGCCACCGAATTATTATTTTTTTTCCAGGGGTCGTTGTTATTATCAAACCCCATTATTATTATTATTATTATTATTATTACAGCCCCCAACTCCCAGTCCTGTTGTGCAACACAGGCGGACCTGGCCGGGAACGTCACTCGCCCCGCCCCCCCACTAGCCCCTCCCCCCACTAGCCCCTCCCCCCCACTAGCCCCTCCTCCTCCTGAACCTGGGCGGGGCTCAATCCTGATTGACAGACACCGATCGCCGGCGGCCCCGCCCCCCCCCCTCCCCACCACCCCGCCCCCACCACGTGACGCCCGCCCGCGAAATTCAAACACTCCGCTGCGCTTCACTTCGTACGTCACTCGCCTCCTCCCTCCCTCCCTCCCTCCCTCCCGGCGGCCATCAGAGCGCCTCAGAGCGCCTCGGATGGCGTGGACTTGTCAGTCGAGGAGGAAAAAAAATAACAAAAGGCTCTTTTCGGAGCCACTTTCTTCCTCTCTCCTTCAAAGAAAATCATCGCAATACAATAAAATCAGTCTCACTTCAATCCCTCCCCACACACACACAAACACACAGTCACTACACTTGACAGTACATTCCGCGAAGCCGCTTTGAGACGCCTCGAGGCGCCGCTTCAAGTGTGTTTGGTCGAAGAGGGTCTCAAAGGAGGCGACGGAGGGAGAGAGGGGTGTGGGGGGGGGGTCAGAGAGAGAGAGAGAGAGAGAGAGGGGCTGAAGAGAAAACACGTCGAGACGTCTCAAAGCGCTCCACCGGGATGCACTGCAGCGTGTAGTGACTGTGCGTTCGGAGGGGCGTGAAGGTCATCAATGCCGTCCCTCCTCTCCACCGTCACTGACTCCCCCCCACACACTCCCCCATTAACCCCCACACACACACCCCCGGGTTTCCGGTTTCCCTTTTAACTGAAGGGGTTGTTGTGGCTCTGAAAAGAGCCGTTTGTTTGTTGTTCCGTTTGGGGGCGAATCGGGAGGAGAACGGCGCGTCGGTTTTGGTGTGAAGACGACGACGGGAGAGAGAAAGAGGTGAGAGACCCTCTGTCTGTGTATGTGTGTGAGTGTGTGTGAGACCCTCTCTCTCTCTCTCTCCCCCCCACTCCCCCTCTCCTTCTCCGCTCATCTCCTGCAGTCGCCGCCCTTGGCCGACAGCTTGTGACCGGCGTGCGCTCGCCGGGCCTTGGCCACCATCCACTGGCGGTAGCTCCGAGCCGCCGCCTTCTCCTTGGTGCCCAGTGCGGCCACCAGCACGTCCTTGATCTTCCGGTACGGCCGGCGGCCCGGCTTCTTCTTCGGCTTAGCCTTGGTCGGCGTCGTCTTGGGCGACTTCCTTCTGCCCCTGACGGCGGCGGCTCCTCCTCCTCCTCCTCCGACTCGGAGCCGCTTGCCCGCCGGCCCCTTGCGCTGACCCTTCCCGGCGCCTCGCGGCACCTTGGCCGGCACCTTGGTCTTCTTCTGACGGCCGACCGCGGGCTTCCGGCCGCCCGCCTTGCGCCCGGGCGACGGCACCGGCGGCTTCTGCTTCTTCCTCTTGAACCCTCCTCCTCCCGCCGCCGCCGCCGCCGCTTGGCTTTGCACATCTTCTTGACGGCCGAAGCGGCGGCGGCCACCGCGGCCTCCGACGACAGCAGCGGCGGCGGAGGCGGCTGGTGCTGGTGGGTCGGCGGCAGCGGCGGCGGCGGAGTCTGCAGCTCGGCCGAGGCCACCGCGCCCCCTCCCTGGTGGGATCTCTTAACGGCCGACGCTTTCCTCTCGGCGGCTCTGGCGCTGGAAGGCGGCGGCGGCTTCTGCTTCTTCTTCTCCTCGGCCGCCGTGTGGTGACGGCGGTTCAGCCTAAACGAACCCGAGGCGCCGACGCCCGACACCCGCACCAGCGACCCCTTGTCCACCAGCCGCTTCACGGTCTGGTTCACGCGCGCGTTGTTCCGCCCCACGTCGTAGCCGTTGGCCGACATCGCCTTCTTCAGGGCCGACAGCGACAGCCCCCGGCGCTCCCTGGTGGCCTCCACGGCCCAGACGATCTGCTCGGCCACGGTGGGGGCCGCCTTCTTGCCGGTCTTCCTCCGCCTCCTGTCGGCGGCGCCGGCGTGGCGTCTGCCTCCGTGTAGAGGAGGCGGCGGCGGCGGCGGCGACTGCTGCTGTTGCTGTTGGTGCTGCTGCTGCTGCGAGGCGGACGGCACACACGAAGCGGAATCCACCGCCTTGTCCGAGTTGGGGTCAGCCATGCGATCCCGGCTGTCTGGCGGCGACGCGCCCACACGACGACGGCGACTGCGACGCTCCGCTGCTCCGTCACCTTCAGCGGCGGCTCCAGACTCAACGGGGGGAGCGCGGGACTCGGCGGCGGGTTTTATAGAGGGAAAGCGGACGCTCCAGGGCGAGTCGCCCCACCACCGGAGCGCGACGCTCGACGCCACTGCGCATGCTTCCAATCTGGCGGCAAATTCAAAACCTCGCCTGGCTCTGCCCTTTGCTCGTCAGTGGGAACAAAGCGGCTAAATGGCAATAATAATAATAATAATAATAATAATAATAATAATGCTTGCGTTTGTTATCAGTAGTATTTATTTGATATAGCGCTCTTCACGTCTTTAAGACGTCTCGAAGCGCTTCACGGAATATACCGTAAACTGCAATGACTAAAACGTGTGAGTTTATCACTGATTTAGCTACTGTAAGTGCAGTTCTTTATAGGTGCGTGTTTACATTTGTATTACACTGGGACGCACAAGGATTTTGTCGCTATTTTATTAATTGCAGCAAGTTTTGCTTTCAAACGCATTTTATTCTGTTGTACAGCGAGTTGGTTCCGCCTTCACATCTTAAAAGATAAACAAAACCACATCAAACATGGAGTTAACATTTTAAATCTCTTGCCTCAAGCCACAGGTTTTTTCATTCAGTAACCAGGCTGGTATTCCATATTTCGACTGGATAGGGGAGTTTCTTGGTGTGTTTTATAGTAGGTAGGCTGTGCAAGGGTTGTTCTGATTTGATTTATTTCGATCACTGGCATCCAAAGCAATTCTTACCGGGATCCACCTTATTACAACAACAAAATTACATTTGCAAAGCGCCTTTCACATCAGGAGGACGTCCCAAGGTGCTGGACCTGAGCTGGGGATCGGGATTGGGAGGGTGGAGGGCAGGGCGGAAACAGGGTAATCGAAAGCACAGTCAAAGAGGAGGGTCTTGAGATGGGTCTTCAAGGAGGCAAGAGAGGGGGTGAGGCAGGGGAACTGCAGAATGGAGTTCCAGAGGTTGGGAGTAAAGTGGCAGCAGGTCTGCTCACCAACGGTGGGGTGGGTGAGGTGGAGGACGTGAAGCAGGTCGGGAGCGGGCAGGAGGGTAGGGGGTTAGGAGGTCGCAGAGATAGGTGGGGAACAAGACCATGGAGGGCTTCGAAGGTGAGGACCACTTTGTTCTGCTCTGATGCCCGATTTCTCTTTAAATGGAACTAAAAGTGGGTTGAGAATCAACCTCAAAAAAAAATTATCAACTGCGGCTGGATTAAAGGCAGACATAAACCATAAGGTAGCAAGATTGATCAAAGAGATAACAAAGAGATAGAGATAACGAAGCTTGTGGGGTTGACAAACAGCGAGTCCTTTTCTTCTCGTTTTCTTGAGTTTAACTAAATCTGCAAACTCAAGCAAGACTTATAATTGTGACTTAAAATGAGCAAAGTGTTTTTTTTGTGTGTGTAGTTTATTTGGGAGCTATCGTGAGAGAGAGTCAGCGAATGGATTAATGCCTGGAAATCATAATGTTTTTATTGTGCACAGATTCGGTACGGCGGCAAGAAACTCAGGATCTTGCCTGGAACGAGTTGTCTCTGTCGGCTGCATGTTTGCCCGAACGTAGATGGGGGTGGCGGGATGTGGGTGGAGGAGGTTGCCCGTGGTGATGGTGGTGGTGATGGCGGTGATGGTCTTGCTCCCAGTTGTCCCTGTCGTTGTCCGCCAGGATCTCGGTGGTCAAGTAGTCCAAGACGATGGACACATAGATCGGGGTCGCCGCCCCGACTCGCTCCGCATAGTGGCCTCTTCGAAGGAGCCTGTGGATCTGGGCGATGGGGAACTGCAGGCAGCCCCTGGATGCCCGTGGCTTGCTTTTAACGTGGCTTTTCCCTCCAGATTTACCACATTCAGACATTTCCGTCCGATTGCTGAACAGGTACAAACAATAATAAGGCGGGGTGGACGAATGAAGTGATTTTTGTGACATGTCGGGGGGGGGGGGGAGGGGGGGGGCGGGGGATGGAGAACAATGCTCGTCTCTGATTGGTCCGCCCAGCGCGGGGATTGTTATCCAGCGACATGTCATGCAGATGGCAGCCAATCAGAAGTGACGCCTTTCACATCCCTCATTTGCATATCCATCGCCCGCTTCCGTCGGTCTCTTCGCCCACCTCAACACCATCCATGTTGTCCACAACAACAGCAACTTGCACTGATACTGGGCCCTCCACGCAGGGTAGCGTCTCGGGAGAGCTTAACGGTGGCGGAGCCCTACTGAGCCAGGGGTGGTGGGTGGGGGGGGGTGGAGGTTGGGGTGGTTAGGTGACCCTAAGCACAGTCGAAGAGGAAGGTTTTCAGGCAGGACGTGAAAAAGGAGAGAGGGGGCAAGGCGGAGAGATTGAGAGAGAGTGACTGTTTCGGGGCGTAGTGATTGAAAGCGTGACCTAAGATGGTGGGGCGGAGGGCGCGAGGGACGAGCAGGAGGCCGGTGCCAGTCGAGCGGAGGCGCTGAGTGGGTGGTGGGTTGGGGGAGTGAGGAGGTCGGAGAGGGAGGGAGGGAGGGAGGTGCCGCACGGAGACCGAAGGGATTTGAGCACAAGTGTAAGGAACTTGAATCGAAGTCAACTGCGAGGTCAACGCGCGAGGGTCTCAAAGTCAACAACCCCTCATTTCCCGCCATCTCTTGATTCTTCTGGACCTCTTCCTTGTTTTCCACACCCATCGCCGTTTTCACCTCCCTTGCCCAAAGTTTCACCCGGCCGGGAATCAAACCCGGGTCCATTGGCTTGCGATATCATTCCCCCTCTTCACCCACCCTCACCCCAAAAAAACAACCAACTTCCAATTGAATGAAGAGACAAAACAATGGGGGGGGTGTTCACACCGATCAGGGCTGAGGGTCCCTTTTTCTTTATACTTTATACTGGCATTCGAACACTATTTTGCGCCTTTTATTCATGGGGTTATTAAATCAAGATGTTTAGAACACGTTAGAAGTGCATGTTAATGGCATCTTCCACCCCGGGAACGTTTCAAAAATCGATGGAAATCTTTCACGGGGCGGCGGTGGTTGTTGGTTAGTTTCGGCTTCACGATTGAAACGGAATTGTTTTCTTTTTTTTGTACGAATGCGTTTCCTTATTTTTTTACTATCACTTGTCATTTCTTTCCATCGTTTCCCGGTGGGGTGGGGGGGGTCAATCACGTCTCCTCGGCCACACTCTCCTCTTCGCTCTGGCCCCCGGGGCCCTCACCGACGTCTTGCCCCGTTTTTTGGCCCTCGACTCCGGCTTCTCGGCCCCGACCGTCCGCGCCGCCGGCTTCCTCTTGCCCCGGTTCTGCTTGTGGGGCGACTGGCGGCGGGTCTCCGGCTCACGGGAGGCTTCGGCGCCCACCACCTCCGCCTGCGATGGGCTCTTGTCGACGCCGCCCGAGTCTGGGTAGCGGGCGGCGGGTGCGGGTGCGCCACCGCCGCCCCGGGCGCCATCAAGGCCAACAGAGGCGCCCTGGTGCCGGTGACCGCGCTGTTCGGCGACCGTCCGAACCGCGCGCTCTTGCGATCCGCGTCGTAACCGCCGACCGACAACGCTTTCCTGGCGGTGGACGGGTGCCGGGCAGCGAGGCAAGAAGTCAAAGGTATCGGATCGCGCTGCTGCCGCTGCACCTGCCTCGCGGCTCCGGCTTCCCTGGCGGAGATCGGGGCTCTCCTGGCTCCTCTGCCGCGGGAGACGTTCGCCATGTTTCCCCGCACCACTCCCTCACCCCCACACTAAACTACCCGCGCCCTCCCCGCAAACGCGCCTCCGCGCAGAGCGAGCGACTCAAACCAGCGCGGAGTCACAGAGACGGGCAACACGAGAGACGGGACCGTACACCTCGGCCGCCGCGGCTCCCAATGAGGGCCATTGAGGCGACGCGGGGCTTATTTGAAGCCACGAGGCGGACGCGGTGGGAGCCGCCGACGCGCATGCGCGCAAGTGGCGACGCGCCTGGTTTCCCCTCCCCCCCCTCCCCGAGGGCGAAGCCGTGGCGTCCAACAGACTCTTCTTAGGAGACAGAGACGTAGACAGACAGAGCGAGAGAGAGATGGTGGGTATGCGGTGGGTGGGGGTGCGGGGGGTGCGGTGGGGGAGCCCGTCGGAGCCAGGTGAGCAGCGTAGAGATGCGAGGAGACACCGATGACTCCCAGCCAGGAGTCTGATGACGGGAGACGCTCCAGAGCGGGGACGTCCACCCCACCGCGTCCGCCTATCGCGGCAATTGCCCCTACAGCGTCCGTTTCGTTGTCTCCTCTTCCCTCCCCATCCACTCAAATGCGGAGGGGAGATTGGCTCTAACGCGTCCGCCTCGCCGCTTTAACTGGCGCTTCGCCGGCGCCGGGGGTTCGCATTGAGCGCTCGGACGCGCAGGAGGAAGGTCTCGATGGCTGAGGCGGAGGTCGTTGCTGCCATCGCTCCCGCTCCGCAAACCGCCGCCGTCGATGCTGTCGCCGCCACCACCTCATCGACGACGGCGGCGGCGGCTGTTGCGGCGGGAGGTGGAGGTGGTGGTGGAGGTGGAGCCGCACAGGCGGCCCCGCCGCCGGTCACCAAGAAGAAGAGCGCGTACCGTCAGCAGAAGATGGGCGCCGAGCACGTGATGGAAGCGGTGACGGCCGCGAAGGAGCGGCAAGGGGCGGGTTTGGGAGCCGCCGCCAAGAAGAGCGCAGTAACGGCTTCGGTGTCCGAGGGGGAGAAGAGCCGAGGAGAGGGAGGAGGCGGCGGCGGCGGAGGAGGAAGGACCGTGACGAAGACCATACCGGGCCGCGGATTGATGACACAACCGACGGCGGCTGCGGGAGGAGGAGGAGGAGGAGGCAGCGCCGTCGCGGTGACCGTCGCGGCATCAGCCTCGCAAACGGCTCCCAAACCCCAGGCGCCGGAGGGGATCGAGGTCAAGGAAACCGCCGGTACCGCCGTCGTCTCCGCCGCCACCGCCGCTTTGGTGACGGGAGGCGCCACCGCCACGATGGCCGGCAAGAAGCGGGCGGCGGCGGCGGTGAAGAAACCCGCCGTCAAGAAGAAGAAGCCGAAACAGGCGCCGGGGAAGGCGGCGGCGGCGGCGCACAGGAACGCCAAGAAGCTGAAGGCGGCCAAGAAAGCGGCGGGAGTCGCGGTCTCGGCCGATGCCGCCGCCGCTGCAGCTGCTTCGGCCGCGGCGGCGACTACTAACCGGAGCCCCAAGAAGGGCAGAGCGACGGCGGTCCGGGCCAAGAAGACGGGAGCCAGGCGGCAGGTGGCGAGCAAGTCGGTGGGGCGTAAGGGGAGGGCGCCCCGGAGGCGCTGATGATAAAGAGAACAGTCACAATTAATTAACATAAAGTGAAATTAAAATGAATTATTTTCACTTCTTTCCCCTCTTCCCCCCAAAAAAAGGCTCTTTTCAGAGCCACCGACTGATCTCTCGAAAAAAAGCTGACGGTTCCCCGATGTGTCGTCCCTCGGGGGCGGAGGGGAAAAAAAGAGGGGGTTTTGTGGCTAAATCGGGAGTTTCCTGAAAGGATGAAGAATAAATGATAAATAATAAGAATAACATTCCCGGTGTGTGACCCGGAGCCTCATCGCGTCGTCGAGACGTCTCACAGCGCTTCGCGGGATACACTGTAGAGTGTAGTGACTGTGTGTTGTGGACGATGTACGATATACGGTGTGTATATATATATATATGTATATATACGTGTGTGTGTGTGATATACATTTCCTCTCCTCGGGAGACCTTTGTCATTGGAAACGTGTGGAACATAAAGACATAATATATATATATATATATTTATTTTTGATCGTTTTTACCCCCAAACAAACAGACTGAGAGGTCATCAAACTCAGCATTTTCTTGTCAAACCAACAAAACAAAGCAAAAAAAAACTTTTAATTCATATAATTCCGTCGACGGCAACAACCCCCCCCCTCCCCCTCCCCTCCCGCCCTCTCCCCGGTCCCTGCAAGAGATGGTGTGAAGATGGTCTCCGCCCCCTCCCGGGCAATGGCGGTCGCTTCCTATTGGCCGCGGGTCACGGACCAATCCCGACGCGCCGTTCGCCCTCGGCGAACAGCCAATAGAAAAGCGCGGACGCCCGCCCATCCCTCATTAGCATAACCCGCCCCTATATAAGTCCCGGACCGGATCGGACCGAGCAGTCAGTCGGTCAAGTTCTCGGCGTTCGTCGTCTCGTCCGCCCCGAAGCCCCACATGATGCCCGAGGCTCCGTCCAAGGTCATGGCCCCCAAGAAGGGCTCGAAGAAGGCGGCCTCCAAGACGCGCCGGAAGGAGGAGCGCAAGCGCAGGAAGGCCCGGAAGCAGACGTACGGCATCTACGTGTACAAGGTGCTGAAGCAGGTCCACCCGGACACCGGCATCTCGTCCCGGGCCATGAACGTCATCAACTCCTTCATCACCGACGTCTTCGACCGCATCGCCTGCGAGTGCTCCCGCCTGATCCAGTACAACAAGCGGCAGACCATCTCCTCGCGGGAGATCCAGACGGCGGTCCGGCTGCTGCTGCCGGGGGAGTTGGCCAAGCACGCCATCTCCGAGGGCACCAAGGCCGTGACCAAGTACACCAGCTCCAAATAAAGGCTCTCTTCCCCCTCCCCCCCCCCATCTCCCTTTCCGCCTTTCCTCCATCTTTTTTCGCCCCCCAACCCCCCCCCCTCCCTCCGCCCTCTTTCTAAGGCTCTTTTAAGAGCCGTTCACGTCGTCCGGTAGAGAGGGCTGTCGAACGTTAACAATGATCGTTGCATTTGATGCAGAGCTTTAACCACAACTGTGGGCGTTCCTGTGCGTAATTGACGTATCAGCCTCTCAGCCCCGAGGCTCTGGAACTCCATCCCCAGTGCCTTCGCCGCTTCCTCCCTTTCCTCCTTCAAGGCCGGTCTCAAGACCTTTCTCTTTTGACCGAGCCTTCAGCTCTCCTCTCGACTCTCTTCCCCCTCCTCCCCCTTCCCTCCCTCCCTGACCATTTCCCCCTCCTCGCTCCCTCCCTCCCTCCCCTCACCCTGACCATTTCCCCCCTCCTCGCTCCCTCCCTTCCCTCCCCTCACCCTGACCATTTCCCCAATGCTCGGGTCATGACCCAACTGTGCAGCGCCTCGGGACGTCCTCCTGACGTGAAAGGCGCTCTATAAATGGAATCTTGTTGTTGTTGTTGTTGTATCGCCCACAGACATCGTTACCTCACACAGTCGTACTCTGAAGCGTTGCTCGAGACGTCTCGCGAAGACGCGATACGGTGCTATAATAATCCTCGCGTTTGACGCGGCACCTTATCGCGTCTTCAAGACGCCTCAAAGCGCTTCGCTGGATACACTGGAAGGGGCTTCGACCGCATTTTGTGGGAGAAACGCAGCATCCAATTGCGCACTGTCCCTCCCACAAACAGTCGTGGATTGAAGTCAGCAATATTTTGGCTGAAGGTGACCGAACGTACGGTGGAAGAGGAATTTCTTTAGACGGGAAGGCCGGAGAGGGGGTGAGGTTGACAGGTTGTGGGGTAGAGTTGCAGAGTGCGGGAGCAGAGAGGCTGAATGTCAGGATCAAGGCCACCCTTTGGTGATCTCAATCTCTGGCGGACTCTATTCTCCCTCTCTCTCTCTCTCTCTGTGTGAGAGAGAGTGAGTGTGAGAGAGAGAGAGTGAGTGTGTGGGAGAGAGAGTGAGAGTGTGAGAGAGAGAGCGTGAGTCACGCTCTCACTCTCTCTCTCGCTCTTTCTCTCTCTTACATTCTCTCTCTCTCTCTCTCTCTGGGGGTGGGGGTAGTGGTGGTCTCTGTCTTTCTACCTCTCTTCCCTCTTTTTCTCTGTGAACGCAAACAACTTGCATTGATAAAGCGCTCCTCATGCGGTGTAGAGTCCCAGAG
This sequence comes from Callorhinchus milii, assembly GCF_018977255.1. Taxonomy (NCBI): domain Eukaryota; kingdom Metazoa; phylum Chordata; class Chondrichthyes; order Chimaeriformes; family Callorhinchidae; genus Callorhinchus; species Callorhinchus milii. The sequence continues at coordinate 58,984 of NW_024705183.1, forward strand.
CGCTTGACAGTGGAAATCTACAATAACTTGCTCCGCTCTTGTCTCCCTTTCTCTTTCTCCGTGAGTTCAGTTGCTGTGTTGTGTGTGTGTGTGTGTGTCGCCTCAGACAAGATATTCTGGCGAGAAGCAAAGTGCACAGTGGTTCGAGAGAGAAAAGAGCAGAGACTCTCTAATAGAGCAAGAAGTGCATTAAAGAGGATTAAAGTGCGTTGGAATAAAATGCAGACAGTGCATAATAGAACGAGCAGCCGTGAGTGATTAATATCTGCATATATATGTATTACCTATTGTATATTAACGTGTTGCTCACTTTATATAGATATATTATGTGTTATAGATTAATTAAATGGAGGGAAGATGTTTCCTCTTGTGGGGGAGACCAAAACCAGAGGCCACCAATATAAAACAGTCACAAATAGATCAAATGGGGAAGTTAGAAGTAATTTCTTCACACAGAGAGTCGTGGGAATGTGGAACGTGCTGCCACAAGGAGTAGGTGAGGCGAATAGCATGGATGCATTCAAGGGGAAGCTCGAGGGGTACACGAGGGAGGAAGGAATAGAAGGTTATGCAGCACAGAAAACAGGCCGTTCGGCCCAACTGGTTTTACACCAGCATTTATGCTGCACGCGATCCTCCTCCTGCCCTTTTAAGAGCCATTCGCAACGTCCGGTAGAACGAACTGCGAAATGTTAACGATAATAATCCTTGCATTTGACACAGCGCCTTATCCGGGACTGTTTGTGGGCCTCAACTAAGCCTCTCGGCATCACCTTCTACTCCTTTCTCCCTCGTGCACCTGTCTCGCTTCCCCTTAAATGCAACTACTCCTCGTGGTAGCACATTCCACATTCCCGCTACTCTTTGTGTGAAGGCATTTCTTCTAACTTCTCTATTTGATCTATTTGATCTTCGGCCATGCCATCAGCCGCCCCCCCCCCCCTTGCCTTCCCCTCCCTCACCCCCCACCCCACCCCACACCCCGACCCCCAGCTCGGGTCTGAAATGCTGTACCCGGTCCAGCACCTTGGGACGTCCTCCCCCGACGTGAAAGGCGCAATACGAATGTAATCTTGTTGTTGTTGTTGCTGTATTTGTGACTATTTTATATTGATGCCCCTGGTTTTTGCTCTCCCCCACAAGAGGAAACATCTTCAATCCCAGGCAGGTCAGAGCGAAACCTCGGGCAAGTTTCCTTACTCCACACAGAGCCTAATAATAATCCCTCCAAAAAAACCAAAACAATAATAAATTGGTCATTTTCAATCCACGACTGTTTGTGGGACATCGCTGTGCGCAATTGACCGCCGCGTTCGCCCACAAATATACAGTCAATTCACTTTACAGTGTGTTCTGTGAAGCGCTTTGGGACGTCCTCCCGACGTGAAAAGCGCTATATCAAATGCAAGGATTATTATTATTATTATTATTATTCTCTATGTCGAATCCTTTCATCATTTTAAGGACCTCTGTTAGGTCACCTTCAAGAGAAAGGAGTCCAGGCATGTTCGGCCTTTCCTGCAGTTCTGGTATCATCTTTGTAAATCTCCTTCGCACCTTCTCCAGGGCCTCTATGTCCTTTCTGTAATATGTATATCTTATAGATCTATCTCTGTATGTAAGATATAAATATCTATATATATTACAGAAAGGTTAGAGAGGCCCTGGAGAAGGTGCAAAGGAGATTTACAAGGATGATACCAGAACTGCAAGATTATTTACATCTGTCGGGTATAAATTAGTGTATATCTCTTAGAGATAGATAATAATAATAATAATAATAATAATAATCCTTGCATTTGATATAGCGCTTTTCACGTCGGGAGGACGTCCCAAAGCGCTTCACAGAACACACTGTAAAGTGAATTGACTGTATATTTGTGGGCGAACGCGGCAGCCAATTGCGCACAGCAATGTCCCACAAACAGTCGTCGATTGAAAATGACCAATTTATTATTGTTTTTTGTTTTAAATTGGGGATTAAATACATATTACAATAATAATAACAATAATCCTTGCATTTGATATAGCGTCTCATCACATGTTTGAGACGTCTCAAAGCACTTTACAGGATACGCTGTGAACTGAATTTGACTGTATGTAATATATATATATATATAGGACAATAATCCCTCCAACAAAAAAATCACGTACTTCATACTGTAATAATATGAAGTATTCTTTTCCGAGGGAAATAACCCCTTTGAAAAACACTGCGAATCATGAATGTGGTCACTCAATCCACGACTCTTTGAGGGACGTCGCGGTGCGCAACCGGCCGCCGCGCATCTCCCAGTCACTACGCCGTATCGCCGTGTATTCCGTGAAGCGCTTCGAGACGTCTCGAACGCATAAGGCGCCGTTATCAAGCGCAAGGTTTACGACACACGTGATCAGCTCCTTTTGGCGTCGCCGGGGGTTTGGGTGGCTCTTAAAAGAGCCTTTTTTTAAAAAGAATATGTGTTAAATAATTTAATTTATCGTCGGGTAAAAAAATTAAAACCTTCGCTTTCTTTTGGGGGGACGGGACGGGGAACGGGGGAAGGCGGTCATCAAGTGGGAGAGGAAGGAAAGTAGTCAATAAGAGCAAGTAACAGCAACCAGAAAAAAAATAACAGGAATAAAAAATAGTTATTTTAAGGTTATCGTTGCTTTATTTTAGTGTGTGGGGGGGAGGAAAGAGTGCAATCAACAGTTCGGAGGCGAGAGGACGGAAGGGAAGGAAAACGAGAAAAGGTGAAATTCAACGAGAATAAATAAATCCGTAGATATAAATACTTTTATTCATTTTGAAGGGTTTTTTTTTTTTGTTTTGGTCGAGTTTCGCTGCTGGAAGTGAGGAGGCGATCGGTTGACTGAGAAAGAGGGGGAGAGAGAGGGGATGGAGGGAGGGAAAGGGATGAAGGTGGAGAAAGAAGGGGCGCGGGGGGGGGGTCCTCCCTCCTCTTCCTTTACCCCACCCCCCGGCCCTCATTTGCAGCTGGTGTACTTGGTCACGGCCTTGGTGCCCTCGGACACGGCGTGCTTGGCGAGCTCCCCCGGCAGCAGCAGCCGGACCGCCGTCTGGATCTCCCGCGACGAGATGGTCTGCCGCTTGCTGTACTGGATCAGGTAGTAGGCCTCGCAGGCGATGCGCTCGAAGATGTCGTTGACGAACGAGTTCATGACGCTCATGGCCGACGACGAGATGCCCGTGTTCGGGTGCACCTGCTTCAGCACCTTGTACACGTACGAGGTGTAGCTCTGCGTCCTGCGCTTGCGGCGGCGCCGCCTCCCCCCGGCCCCGGCCCCGGCCACGCTGCCGCCGCCGCTGCTACCGCCGCCGCCGCCGCTGCTGCTGCTACTGCCCTTCCTGGTCACTTTGGCGGCGGCGGCGACTTTCTTGGCGATCCTCTTCTTGGCCGCCGTGCCTTTGCCGCCGCCGCAAGCGGGCATGGTGCGCGGGGTCGTGCCGCCGCCTCTCCTCCTCCTACTCCACACCACCAACCACCACCACCACCACCACCCGCTGCCGCTTCCTCCGCCTTCTCGCTACCGTTTCCGTCTACTACTCCTCCGTCGCCGTCAGCCGCTTCCGGACACTGGACGCGTGGCCACTCGGGCGTCGCGCTTTTATAGCCGTTGGGGTGTGGTGGGGGGGGGGCCGGAAGTGAGGTGGGTGGGAAAGCCGGCGCCGCTCCCATTGGTCCGCTCGTTCCCTCCGTCGGGCGCCGCGGCCAATCAAAACGAGAGGGCGGAGCTGATGGCAGGCGAGGGCTCGGCTCGCGCGGGAGCGATGGCGGCGGAGGGAGGGGAAGGGTATTGGCGGTGGGTGTTAAACGCTCTGCCAACGGCGTTGACCGAATGGGCGGGCGGTGGTTTCTCGCGCGTGGCGCTGGGTGGGGTGGGGGTCGAAACGACTTCGGGTGTTGGGTGCCGTACACCGCGCGCGAGATACGCGCCCGACAACCTGCACCGCGTCCCGAGAGATGTCCGCCCGTCGACCTGTGCAACGCCTCTCGCTGCGTCGGTCTGGGAGGACGGGATTAAGGCGCCGAAACAAAACGCCGAGGATTATTCTGGTCGCCGACGCACATCGACGGTCAACGCGTGTCGCTCAGCTCCTTCCTCGGGACGTGTTTAAAGCGGCTCTTAAAAGAGCCTTTGGTCTATGTTTGTGGACGGAGGGAGAGAGAAGAAACGAGAGGACACTTTCGTCCCCGCGCGGGAGGGAGGACACCTCACTTGGCGCTCGTGTACTTGGTGACGGCCTTCGTGCCCTCGGAGACGGCGTGTTTGGCCAACTCCCCGGGCAGCAGCAGGCGGACGGCGCTCTGGATCTCCCGGGAGGAGATGGTCTGGCGGCGGCTGTAGTGGATCAGGCGGGAGGACTCGATGCCGATGCGCTCGAAGATGTCGTTGACGAAGGAGTTCATGATGCTCATGGCCCGGGAGGAGATGCCGGTGTCCGGGTGGACCTGCTTCAGCACCTTGTAGATGTAGATGTTGTAGCTCTGCCTCCGGGCCTTCCTGCGCTTCTTGTCGCCCTTCTTGCCGAGTCGGGACACCGTCTTCTTGGAGCCTTTCTTGGCCACCGAGCGCTTCCCCACGATCTCGGGCATAGCCGCAGCCGTTCACCTGCCGAGGAACACAGAGAGAGAGAGAGACTGAGACGGACCGAACCCACGCGGCGATATGAAGCGGAGAGCGAAGCGCTTTGACCTGATATAGCCTTCCATATGCAAATGAGGGATTGAAACTCCGGGCGTTGCCTATTGGCTGTTCGATCCCGACTCCTCCCCCCCACCCCCCCACCTCCTCACTTCACACCCAAACCCCCACCCACAGCCCTCCTCACTTCACACCCGAACCCCCACCCACACCCCCTCCTCACTTCATACCCCACCCCTCACCTCACTTTACCCCCCACCCACTCCACCTCCGCACTTCACCGCCCCCCAGACCCCCACCCCCTCTTCACTTCACTCCCCCCACTCAAACTCGCCACTGATTCACCCATCGAGAGATTTGATGGATATTTTTTAAAATAACTTCATGATTTTAATGATGATGTTTCATGGCAATATTTTCGGGTCATAATATATCTACAGTCCTGATATTTTGTACCTGCGTAAAATTCACACTTTCTTTTATGGACCGTATATCCGTCAGTTCAATGTTTATAGTTTGTGAAACGTTTGTAAGTATTGTGTGTGCATCAAATATGTATATAAATGCCATATAACAGTGTAATATAATAATAATAATAATAATCCTCACATTCGACATAACGCCTTATCACGTCGTCAAGACGTCTCAAGGCGCTTCACGGGACGCGCTGGGAAGTGTAGTGACTGTGTGTTTTGCGGGGCGAAATCTATAAATTAGACTCATTTATTATCCTGAATATATACACACGGCCCAAACCTCTTTTAATTGAAGTTTTAAATGGCTCTGAAAAGAGCCGTTGCATTTTGGGGGTGTGGGGGGGTGTGGGGGGGGTGGGGGGGAAAGGAAGCAAATATTTTTTTCCAATCACTTCTCTTCCTTCAAAACCTCGACAGTCGACATTTTATTTTCGTGTAAAATCTGTGGTGGAAAGTATTAAATGTTTTGATTTTTCTTTGGG
>NW_024705184.1:0-64316 GCF_018977255.1 Callorhinchus milii
AAATTGTATCCCTCCCGCTAAAAGTCCCACGTGCTCTGTTAAGCAGGATTTCCCCGAAATCAGAGGACACTCCGGCTAGAGCTAGATGTCGTAAGCTGTCGGTAGGTCATAGTACCTTGATTTCTAATTGTTACTAATGGTGTGACTAAGAAATCATTGACCGATAGCCGAGAAGCGTGTTACACGGGTAGCTCCACGGGGTATTGTTACTCTGGGCCGGCGCTCACATAAGCGTCGGATACACGGTCTACAAGGACTGCACCTTTAGACCTGCGCGGTACCGACCCCGACCGCATCTGATGGCCTGAAACATGTTGACGGGTCCAAATATATGAGGAGTATGCCGTGTTGCAAGATCGCCGGGCGGGTTCGAGAACTCGGGTTACGTGTGCCAGAAGCCAAGAAAGGCTGTCAGAACTATATCGACCACATTCCGAGTACCTCCTAGAGACAATGCATTAGAACTGAAGAAGAAAAATGGTACACCTCTTAAATAAAAGGCAGATTTGAATCTCGGGACGTATGACTCAAGCCGTAAGCGAAGCCCACCCAGGTGCTCGATTCCTCGTCCGAATTGTCCTGCGGTGCGAAATACTCCTGACTTCATTGACGGGGTACTCTCTTTCGGCATCTGTTAAAGAAATGACTAACCGCAGGGAGTAATATTACCGACACCTAGATGGAGTACTCCAGTTACATTGTTACGCTCCGAATCCCTGGCTAGTCAATGGGCAGAATTGAGTGAGGGTTCATTCCCCCTGCAGTCATAATCTAACCCTGAAACAACGAAATGTGAGGTAACGTCTTCCTGGAGGTTCGACAGGGCCTTGGGTGCAAGGTGGCAGAGGGGCTGCAGCCGTGACTCCTTCGAACCATAGTATTAGTCTGCTCTTGCAGAATATGTTCGGAGTACAGTTTTTGCTTTTTGGCCCGAATTCAAGACTACCCGATACCCACGACCAGCTCAGCTCAACGGAGCATAGGCAGTCCTCTCGCAGTCGAAGGTAACACCCTGCCGTCACCTTTCTTCTTACTCTCGCAGGAGGGAGCTCGATGGTCTAGGGAGTTCACGCCATACCCGGTATCCCGTTTCCACAACGAATCTAGCTGCCGTATGTAACTCACTGGGAAATCAGAGCACACATACTCCTCACATTATCGTCGTAGCCCCTGTTATCTGATCAAGCGACCGGACCTTGCAGCATTAGAGGAAAAACAACACTGCTGCACTCGGGTAGAGGAGGGTCCGTTCTAAGACTCACTTCTCCAAACTCGGACATACCTGTTACCATGTCCCTGGCGCCAGCTTGGGGACTGACATTTCCTATGTACAAGGTGTGGGGTATCAACACTTAAGAGATTGTACCTGACTGCGATAACTGTCTACCGATGGAAAACGCCAAGGGAATAAGAAGGGTGAGTAGAGAACTAGCGCAGCACCCGAAGGAAAACGATGGTCGTGGCCGGTCTTGACGTCGTCACCATGCCGTCAAAGAAGGGAAAATGGGCGAACCGACGGACAACTGGATTAGGTCAATGAAGGGCGTGCGTCAATGCTATCACGGAGTGTGTCCGCAGTTGCGATGGTCTTCCTCTTATCGATGGGTCCGCACGCTAGTTGCGGTCGCACGCTTAAACTAAGGCTATTGGTTACTCGGACCTTGGGGCCCCGGAGGATTCCTCCCGTCACATAATGGACTGCTTTATTTTACCCGGCCTTAGGATCCTCAGTAGGTTTAATCTTCTCTTTGAGTATGACAAAAGTATGCTCTTACCTTTAAAAGACTGGCACTGTCCATTGCCTTCTGCTGGTGACGAGTAAATCCCACATACAAAGCATCGCGAGTTCTCAAGGACTATTAAGATTAACTCAAAAAACCAGCTAGTGACTCATCATCACCTGACGTGACGCTTCGGTCCGTGGGCGACCCGTTGTACCACTAGGGTATGGGCTCGTTCTATCAAATATCAGGCAACGCTCCCTAGCTACCGTTTAGATTAAGGCCTGTCTGCATCAAAATATGTGGATGCATCTCACCAGTCTCAAATTCGTGTATCTCCCCATGCCATGACTAGCAAGTAAACTCAGGACACATTGGATGGTGTGGGGGAAATACTGAAACCAGAGTCCGCTAGGCTATCACCTATTAATGGGAGCGGTCAGTTGGCCTTACAACTGCGGGGTTAGAATCGCTTCCATATTCGAAGCCCAGTCATATGGTTCTTCGGGTCAATGCTGTAATTCAGACTCATCGATTGTGGATCCCATCATAGTGCTCCTATGTCTCCTTAAACTTGTATAAGGAGTTGAAGTGGCTTTCAAATTCGAAGAGGAAACAAATAGGCCCAGCACTCCGTTGGGCGAAGGGGACGCGTAACCATCCGTCGCTTTTTATCGACAGTCCTAGTTACGCCTCACTTGGTATTTGTATGCCCGTAAAGTCAGCTAGTTGTGCTGCCTGGCCGTAGGGACCTATCCTTGCCATAAAAATGAGCAAGTAAAGGTGTCCGCATAAAAGGAACTGGTCTAAGGGCGTGCCGGTACTCACGGCGCGGTAGAGTCCTGTTACTTTGGGCGCGATATTTCAGCTGAAATCGAGATTGACGCGTGGGTCTAATCACGCTCATGGCCGCGATGCCGATTTGTACGGGTCGTAATCCTTAGAGTAAAGTAATCAATCTTTTTGACTGTCGTGCCAGGCTCCTTGCGACTAACGATAGGCAATGAATGCTCCTAAGGCTGCTGTATACCCACCCGTGCATTTCGTCACAGCGACTCTTGAACAGTGTGGACGCTCTTGTTTTTGGAATAGTCGGGCAGAGAACCTCTAATAAGCTCGGACGGAACGTCCGCATTTTTCAGCCCTGGGAATAATCCGTGACTAGCTAAGAGCGGGTGACTGAATCAGAACAATAAGATCTCCTGAGCCGGTAACAGATCACATCCTAGATCGATTTCGTTCGTTAGCCAAGACCAGACAGCATAACAGAGCGTCAGCACCCATAGTTACAATTATCTGCTCGTCAGTTTCTGAGGTCGACGCAAAGTAAGAGTTGGCGGACCCTCTCCCGTTCCTAACTGCGGCGGACTAACTCATGCAAATGAGAGCGTTTCGATAGTTTATAGATTTCAGTTAATTCTACTAGAACGCTCCGATACCCGGGTCTTTGTAGCGACCCACAGGATTTATACTGTGTAGATGGATGCCTCTTACAAGACAGTGTAACGCTCGCCTTTTGACACTTAGCATTAGCATCTAATGGGTATTACCTACTAGCATACTTCACAAATTAGGAGCCCCATGTACGGAGGGTACAAAGACGAAGGTCCTAAGGATCTATTTCACACAACGGTACGCGAGGTCTCGAAATTGTAGGTCGCCATAGTGCAGGACGTGTATAGGGATTTCAGCTTTCCGCATCGCTGCTGTATAGGAACAAACCCTAACGGCAACCAATATACTCGTAAACTGCTAGTCCTTTCATCGGTGTAGCACGAGGGTTCATGTGGGCGTGGATCTCTCGCAGACAACCACCCCCCGCGCGTGGCCCTAGAGGGACTACTTTGGAAGCAATTGATGGGTCATGTACTCTATTGGCTAATCTTAGCTAATCAGGGGAAAAGCCTACATGTTCATCTGGTGTTCCAACTACGTAGGATTAATATCCCCTTATGCTCTTAGTACATAATCCCCAAGGTGGGCTCTCCAAAATACAGACCTCCTGCCCGAAAACGAGCGTTTGATTCAGCGTTATAGGCAAGTCTGGACTACCCGATGCGAAGGTGCCTGGACTGAGAGGGTGTCCGATCCGAAAGTGAAGGAATCATACAGTCGCTTACTTCGTTTGATTTGTTTTTTCCCTGTCCGCACGTCTTAGGAGTGGTTTGTGCTCGCGCCATCTCGTTGGTAGATCAGTATTGGCAGAGATTATAAAACATCCGGTGGCAGGATGGGTAAGATTGTCCTGCAGGACCATCGTTGGGCGAGCTGGGTAGCTTTGGCATATTCCTAGCAAAAGAAAGACCGGCTACCACGAGTCGACACAAGCCACGCATCTGGAACACTACCGTACTTCAAAATTGTGGTCAGTGAAGGCGATACCGGGTTCTGCACCGAGGCGTTAGCACGGCATATGAATCCGTTACGTCCGCGCTCCCGAAGATCTTCGAGAAAACCCTTAGGTGACGTCCCCGAGAATGTAGTACGTGGGCCCATGCACAAGTGAACAAACAGTGTCTCCGAGTTCTCAGTCGACTTATCGCGACATCCATGCAGACGATTGGACGATGCTAGTCTCACAAGCTAGATCACCAACGTCTAACGAAAGCGAAGAACATGTACAGACAAGCGTATATGTTATATCTAGATTGTCGGACCCTGACTCTGGGTACGATCAGCGGCCCCGTAGTCTAATGCCTTAATTCAGCTCAACGTCTTGACAAACGGACGATCTGTATGAGGTCGACCCTAAATCTTAGTTATTCAATGAGACTGGACAGAAAGCTAGTACTGACATTGTGACCTACCCGCGGGATGGGTTGTTACATGTTGGGCTTCCCCCTCGTGACATATGCAATTATACATAGAGTAGGCGGAACCTATCCGCTCTCATACTTGTTTCGGCTTTCACGTATGCCCTACCTATGCCCATTGGGCAACGTACTAGAAGTACGAGCGTCGTGGGGTTAATTCATCGATATGAATATTTCACCGGAGCAGATCCCACCGCCGCTTGACGGGGCTTATCTGAGCAAGTGAGGTATCTGAGTCCTCGTAAGATAGAGCTCACTATCAGTAAAGAAAAAGTAGCCGACACGAAACTCTTAATCCTTATACGTTCTTTCATACGTCGCTCGCAAAGAAGTATCGCACCTGTGCTTATAAGACCCTTGAGGCACGCGCTAATAGTGGAAAGCGATAGCTCCTAGCTTCTACGCCGAGGAAGAAACGTATGTTACCTTGCTGTGTTTTCCCGAGATCTTAGAGCGTGCGCAGTGGCCTGACTTGCTATGAATTCCGGGCGAAGCATTGTAGCGCCACTAGAACGGTACCAAGCAGCTCCACCTGCGGCCTTTCGAGCAAACTCTGTATAACGTAATTGACGTCGCGTGGTACACGCAGTAATTGAACTGTGGTATTCGATGATGTGCGTCTAAAGTCTAACCGGGGAAGTAATTCTTCGGGCATCACGTCCTCTCATTTTTCAGGGGTCCACAAGAGAGAGGAGATATATCTCATGTGGATGTACTGCTCATCGACAAGCGTCTGCTGGCAAAAGGAAGCCCAACGGGAAAGTGAAGACTATCATTTGATGGTTAGTCCGAGTGTAACAACAGGTTAGGTGCGTAAAACTCGTTTAGCCTAAACGCGATAGGGGAATAAATGGTAGGATACCAGCGAGGTCACGATCCCCTGAGGAGTCTCTGCCAACCAGAGCCTCCCGTTAGCCGACTCTTTAGTCTCAGGCCAGGGGGCTTGTTATTGTCATCCGCTCAATCCGATTACTATTTATGGCGTCAGTGGACTCGGAAGGTAGAGTTTGAATTGTCTGAATTAGCCGAGAGCACAGTAATAATAATTCAAACACAACGCATGGTTTGGGTGATACTGGCGACTTGTTATATCAAGGGCGGAAGAATGTCAAAGTTTGATGCGTGCGTAGTCGCTGAAACGCCTAGTAAATACTAGACACAACTCGATCACGATTCGCTCGGCCGATAGACCAGTCAATTTATGCTCCCGTGCTAATTATAGCTACTAGAGTTCCTATCAGCATACACGCCGTCTCGAGAGTTGGGAGCAATTGTTTCGTGAGTTCTTTCACACATATACGTCTACTCGATCATTACCACATTTAAATCCAGACGGGCGTCTAAAGAAGGTTTGAACATCGCGATCCACCTGGGAGCTATACCGCGGAAGATTGACGAGATCAGGTTGACCTAGACAAGGCTAGTATGCCGCAATTGGTAGCAGGATAGAACCCAAAACGTACGCGGTCGCACCGCTTACGAAACCATCAACGTGCACGGACAGAAGGAGCAGTGAGTGTAACTCAATGTTTGTGCCGGGAGCATAAGCGACAGTCACAGCCGTCGGTACCACGGGACAACATCACGAAGCGCTACATGGACATTAACCGGGCCTACAACGCCCGAGACCGAAAGTGAATATCTCAGTAACATGGGTACAAACACTAGCGCGAGTCTGCCTGCCGGCGAAGGTGGTGGGGATAGCACAAGTACATAGCTCAAAATGCCAGAAGCTTTAAGACTAGAGACTTCAAATTATCGACTCGAGAATTCGATGGGAAGAAAAGGGTCGAGGGATTGAAACCCACCTGAATACACGCCCGATTACCGCTACGGACCAGGCCAAGTGAGTGGCTACGCTATCGGCCACGACACAAGGATGCGATAGCTACCTTAAGTGGCAGTGGCAAAGGTAACTAATCTGCCATGTATGTGCATTTCTGGCTGTCGAACATATACGACGGCATGCGGTTGAACAGGTGAGTCAACGGTGACCGAACTTGAAGGGTCGCATTGGGTCGGCTAGCGCGGATACATTCAACCCAACGTAGCGCAAGGAGCTGCGCGACATATTAAGAGGCAAGGTCAAGACCGGAATTGGCATAAGCGGGACCTCATACCTATAATCTCCGTCGGCGATTCGACTATTCAATTACATTAGGAAGAAATTCATCTTCCGGATTGACGCAGATTGTAAATAGTCACGTGCCGTCGAAACGAATTTAAACTACGCACTGCACATGTTGAACCGAAGGAGGACACCAGGGTGTCTTCAGAGCGAGTTGTGCCCTTACTTATGCCCGGGGTGCCAGACATATCACCTCCAAAGCCTCATGCAATCGAGCATATCGACTCCCTACGAGTCAGCGCCCTGCTCGCCATTGAAGACGAGCCAGTATGATCATTGCAGTCCTCACAACAACGCGGGCGCATGTGGATCACATGTAATTCAGAAGTTCCAGTTTCGTGTAGTATCGGGTTCGTGACACTCTATCATTCCCTGTCCTCCTGTTCTGATATATCTAATTATCATGCATACCGTTAAACAGCTTAGAAAAAGCAGAGGAAGCCTATCTTTTATTGGGAATTCAGAAGTCATAGTAGGCATGTCTGCGATCACGATATAATCGGTACGCTCCGCCGCGTCTAATCCATGGACGCCGAAGAGTCCGCGAAAGACCGGGGCAGTGTCGATTAATAATTTGAACAACTCATTGTGATAGGGACGAGAACCGCACCTCTTGCACATTAAGCGCGGTTCAAACAACTTACCTCATTAGGACACAAACTGAGTTGCCACCGAGTCAAGGGATGCGGAGATTTGCGTGCCAGAGGCAGCGAAGGACATGGTTCCCGAACAACCTCCCCAAGTAAGCGCCGCAGTATTTGCGGCTGCAGTGCAAGCAGCACTCCGACTAAACACTCACAGCGGGGATCAACGAACTAAGCCATATTTTGAAATCGTCTGATTTGTATATCGGTCCAAATCTAGGTCTTCCAATTCGTATTAAAGCCGTATCATTTATCCCGGGCTCAAACCCGATGCGTTAACATATTAGGGGCCCGCCTCTTTGAGCGGTTAAGTCCCGCTAACTAAAATTACTTTTCCTATAAGCGCCCTCAAATGTTCGTTGCTACCTGAAGGGGGGATAACACTTAGTGGTGGTAATGAGTCTCGCCATCACTAAGAGATCGAGAATCCTCACTGTGTATTACGATTGCAGATACAAGGAAACTTTTGCCTTAACGAAGGCGGCCATAATTAGAAAACACACGCAGCGATAATATCACCATACGTTGCGGTATAGTAACGCATGATGAGAGATCAGATGTCACATAGAAACGTGATGACTAGGCGGACCGAATGCCGCTCTGACTCACCGCCTCAGCACGGGTTTATTGCGAACCTCACTTCTCTTTGGGTTAGAAGTCCCTCCACTTCATAGCACGTCTCGGCCTGAATCAAACACGAATACCAGCTTTTATGCAATAAAGGCACCGCAAAGCCATAATAGTGATGGAGGTTTCCCGAGTTCAGCGCCGTGGAAGCGTCGATTGTCCCTACCGGTTATTTCACCTGTGGTATATTGATACGCGTCCGTAGCGATACTGTCGCTCTCAGTTATACTTGTGCCTTAACGACCTTATAGCGTACGAATAGTTAGGATTGTTGCATATCCTAAGATACACTTGTTGGTCTTCCAGGCGGTGTTATTTACAGAAGGGGAAGATGTGGAGGAGATCTTTTTCCAATGCGAGTGTCGAGTTTCATGGATACGGATTGAAATAAAGAGGCATCTTCCATAATAACCGAGTGGTGCCGGTGACGCGTGCGAGAAAGATGGGAGTAGAACTGACCACTCACGGTACCAAATTGTTTAACCATGGACTGAGTTAGGGTATGCCCTCAGAGCCAAAGTATCCCTTCTTATATAAGGTATGTCTATCCCGGAAACCACTCTGTACTATCAAAGACTCTGCTCATTAGGAGGTCCAGGCCACCTGAACTACAGATGCAACTTGGCAAATCCGCGAAGGTTCTTTATACGCCGCGGACACGTGTCCTCACAAGGTAACCTTCACGCCACACGCCCCTGATCCCGCGCTTCTGTCGCCTGCCAGGTGTGGGGTCAGACGTAATACGGTAATGTTTCGGGGTTTAGGCCGCCATGGGGGCGGGAACGTAGTAGCCGGAGCTTCGCTCCGTGACAGGGTCAGGGATCACGGCTTCATTGTTGGGTAGAGGGAGATAATTTAGGGTTGATTTTGACCTGCCCTGCTTGAACAGATACTAATGTTTGGAGCCACGATGTGATGCGGAACGTATTATTTCAACTATAGTAGGTGGCACACCTGGGCTAGTATCCGTATAGCAAGTCAGGACCCACCGGACTATGCGATCCGTAACGGGGCCTGCGATAACCCTCGACCTAAGCTAAGGCGTTTCGGGATATAAATTAGCCCCGCTCACCCCCCCTCCCCCATCTGGCCACCTCCATTGAGCTAGTGGGCCGCCCCTCTTGCGGCTGTATTCCTATGATTCACAATTCTGAAGTAGGTCCTTCTGCTCAGATGGAACGCGTATTCGTGTGGGGTTATCTAAAAATTAGAAGTAGCGGTGGCCCGGAGGAGGGCCCGTGAGCGACGTTAATACTCTACCTCCCAGTCTAGCGAGTGCCCCGATACAAAGTCATGCCGGTCTTGGCTTAGAGAACGTCTGCTAGGGTAGGTCCAATTCCGCTTATTCAGGTAAGTTTTCTCGGGAGTCAGAAGTCTTAGATGGAATGCCAGAGCCGGTATGCGTTCAATTTTTCCAGTATACCTACACGGTTGTAACCTTCTTGGTGCCAGGAAAAGGCATTTTTCAGTCGAATAAAGGGGAGCCCAACAACGTACTCTAATTTCAAGGCGAATACACATCCAGTTTTTTTTGACGGGAATGGAACTCATCCTTGTCTCGGGCACCGCCTTGTTTCAGCCCCCTCTTGGTGTTGACCCCCAAATAGTAAAGCTCAAACCAATCTGTGTGGGAGGCCCTTCCTTTTGATCTTCATAGTGAGTTGGTAGCGCGGGACCAGACTAGTAGCTCGTACGGGATGGAGCCCTCCTTAAGGAATCTTCGTCCCAGCGGAGGAGTGAGGTATCTATCCAACCACGGGTCTGTGGGGCATGCGGTAGGCGCTGTATAGCAGTTGGAGATATTACTAGCGAGAGTAGTAGCGCGATACGCCGATGTGCAGGACCTTTGTCCCACTAGCAGCCCCGAATAGGATTACTATAGTGGCTCTCCCTGACATCACCAGATCGTGTTAGCCCCGCTTTCGTATCTCGGCGCAAGGGCTAAGGTCAGAAGGACCCCAAGGATTACTCCCGGCGGGTCCATCCTTAGTGAAAGGCCGTGATTAGCTATTCTCTTGCGGACGAAGTCCCCGAGTCCCCCGGAACCTTCCAACAAAATGGCCAAGTCAGGCTTATTCCTTCAGAGCTCAGAAGACAGCAGCCCGCGAATCGATATGGTCACAATTCAGAAGAGTCGCATACACTGCAAGGTGCCCCCATTAAATAACGGAATAAAAAAATTGCCGGCCCTGGTCCAGCAGAACGATATTGTGGGTGCCGTGTTCGTTTAGGGTACACGCCATGGCAAGTGTTTATGTTTGTCGCGCATCAACACCTTTCCGTACAATCAACATGGGTGATACATCCAACAGCGTACTAACATTGCCTTACTAGGGATATATATTGCCATCTCAGTGTAATTAAATAGGATTAAGGAGCCTCGGCGGAAAACCGTCGGACCATCCAATAAAGGGATGCTTTCAAAATGCAGCCCGCCACGCGAAGGCGATTTTCGTTGAACTATGGAGCACACCTTTTTGGTAAGAATAGGTAACGTCAAAAGGCTGTGAAGTTCTTAGGTGCGTGCCGAGTTCGTTCAGGGGAACTGATATGGTGCCCGTTCGCTGCCCCCCACATGACGAAGATCGGAGTGGGGACAGTTGCCCGTAATGGTACCGTACGAAACCGTGGCTTGGCCGGTATTGGGATTTCTTGCGGAACGCCGAAGGGCGCTTTAACTAGCTCAGAACCTTTCTATCGGACGCGGGGGGGGCCCCTTTGCTCGATGGGTGCATCATAAGACGAGTTTCTACCAAGTATAAAACCGTAGTTGATTTTTGCCTCCAGAGTAAATTTTGGTACTACTGCGGTCAGAGTCCAACTGGGCCGGGTCCGTCGTAATTAATAGTTTACCGGCGTAGAAGATCAGACAACTGAGTCTTCTAAACATGCTTCTCTCAAACTTCGTGCAAGGCATGATGATATAACCTTAATACGTCAATATTGAATCTTCGATCGTGGTGGGGTAATAATCACCGTGCCGAGGAGTGAAGCTGAATCGATAGTCTCTGTGTTATGTGCCCCTGAACCATCTGGAGCCGTGAGAGATATCGCCATACTTCGGCTCTGTCTCCCTGAGGCCTGTCGGGTTACAAGCTGCGGAGGTGAAAAGCACATACATCTAAAGGAGGACGGGCTGCTCCGCACAAGGGTGCTCTCAGTACAGAGGTCCTTAACTGGAGCCAGGACGCTTTTTTACTCGGCATGGTCTGGCAACGATTTATTCAGCGCACTTATCCTATATTCCTTTTCAGCCGATGTAACGGGGACGGCTTATGGGGGTAATAGTTTCGTGCCTCGGGTTCTTAACGGAGATCGAAGTTGTTTCGTCAACCGCCGGTGACCGGTGTGCGCCACGACACCAGCGGGCCTAATCCTGAGCCCGGCTCACTAGTAATCATGCATTACCCGCTTAGTAGTAAAGAGTACTCCACTCTGAGGCGGAATTATTTGAACACACGTACGCGCCATGCGATTTATTCTGGGGGGCCTCAGAGGAGGAAAATAAACGATGCGCGGTTCAAATCCTATATGCGTAGACACTGGGACTCGAGTGTAGGTTCCTTGCAGTTCTGGTGGGTAGCATTCTGCACGAATTGCGCTTCAGCCTAATTTACCGTCGGCGCTAGCGGAACTGAGCGGTACCGCCGTGTCCAGATTGATCATGCGGCTTTCAGACAGTTCTGCTCTAAACGGTGGCCCTTCCCGCCATCCGCGGCGCGCCTATCAGTTACAAATGTTCATGAACAATAAGCTCCACTGACTCTCTTTCTTTTCAGCCTATTACATGGATACAGGGTCTTTTGCAGACGTATGGGGGCGTCCAAGTTAAAGAAAGGTGCCCCTCGGAACCGTAAAGATTGAGCAGACGTAAGGATTCGAGAAATTATTCAAGGGCGAATCGACGAAAAGATCACCCTACCTAACGATCGATGCTCTTGCGTTATTATGTGCGAGATGGTAGAAATGCGTGATAAGTAGGCCGACGGACGCCCGAAGTGTCTTTTTAAACTAGAATCGTGCGATTAACTGGGGATGCATACACATCAGCGAGCAAATCATCTACTCGGTTGATGCGGCGAAAAAACAGCCTAGAGTTCTCCGCTTAGTGCGTACAGGAATACTCTAGCCGTGATGGCGCCGCGGATCTATGATCAATCGGGGGAAGCACGCATCAGGACCAATTATCGTAACGTCGGACATAGGCTGAGCTGAAACTGTATCACCCAAATGCGCGGGCATAGACACCACTAAATGCGAGAAGATAGCGTAGACTAAACGTCATCCGTGTATTCTAAATTTAATGCACAGGACGCATAGGAGAACACAATGTTCCCCATTCCGAGCTCGTTACACACGCCTCAGGCGCCCCCATAGACCAGTGGGGTATTATTAAACCAGAGTCGCTTAACCCTCCTAACGACGCTATCTCACATCTCCTTGTCCTCGTGTTCTGATGACCCACATGAATTGACCACAGAAGCTCCGACATCGGATGTACACCTAGAACCAAAGGGGAATCTAGTTGTAGGCGGCTCATAAACTAATGCTAAAGCTGAGGGTCAATCTCCAGGATGTACTGGCTACGGCTGGTGGGCGTCTACCGATATAGAACCAAGGACTGCCCATCGTACTGTGCCAAGGCCTCGATCAAAACTCTACCTAATGTGATTGCTAGAAGACCTTTACAATAAAATAACTCAGTTGGCAATTCCTTGCCAGTGCCTCCGATGAACGATGCTGGGCGGGGGAAAGAGCTGGATAACGAGTCTATAAATAAAGGCCGCGCGACGTAGCTTTGGTGCCGGAATTCTAAAAGGAGCCGTAGCAAGACCGTATTGAGGATCCTGGAAAGCTGCACGGCTTAGAAGGCACAACGGAAGAGGGCTTCTGGTGCAACATGGCTATAGACCATTTGGGCTTTTCCTAATTCAGTGATCCTGAACTTGTTCGCCATTTATTGATTTTGTCTAGCCTACGTAAAAACTTAAGCTGCATGACAATATTAAAATCAGGATAGCTGGAGTGAGTAGGAGAATTTATTTGTTGATACATAAGTCACGCGTTCTTGGCCGGTAACCTATTAATTCTGGACATCCCGCTCGGATTGTACCAATATTGGGGATCCTCAATCAAACCGGATTCTGAATAGCATTTATGGTCGGCGCCCGTGCTAGAACGCTACAGGCCCTGTATAACAGGCGACTGGGACAGCGCGGTGATGAACAGTTATTGCATACACCGGGGCGTTCGTTACACTGTCGAAATTAGGTGAAATTTACCGCAGGATATCCCGTTCCAAGCACCGTCGACGTGATTAATGCTAATGATCCGCACTGGACGCTCCATTAGCCTACATTATCAAGACGTCCTACGACAGTACGGAAGACTGGGGAAAGACTGGGTCATTTGCGTTTGCAATTTCTGAGTTATGGATTTCGCCCGGGGATAAGGCCGACCTGGAGCGCTTGCTGCAATTGTTCGTCCATAAAAGGGGCCTAGACGAGAATTCGAATGATCAGTTAGTCATTGAAAAATATACTAACGGGTGTTCTCCTATTGCTGATGCCTTCTACCAATTCCATGAGCGAAAAGTAGCTTCACCGTTCGCAATGGGCGTTATGAACAAGTCCCTGCGATATAGTGGGGCAGAGTTAAGCCATAACACTCTAAAACGAATTGGATGTGAGGTTACGAGGCCGGATTGGTCTAGTGAATGCAATTTCGTTCTTCATGACGTAACTGCGATCCACAGTGCAGGGGTCCTACCCTAAACGCACGCGGGACCTGAACCGTCTGCTTATCAGTCTATACGCTACGAGGACAACAACCCCTCCATGCAACAGCTTCCAGTCCAGTATTGGTAGGGGATGTGGAGAATGTCCTCCAAAAACCTGCATTAGACCTTGTGGCTGAATATATCGGATACGTTGTAGACCCATCTTGGAAGTAGCCCAACTTCCTAAACCGATAGGTCCCTCTGCGTCCTTCGAACACTCACCGTTATTGCGTCTCACGCAGCGTAGGGTACCTACGCCGGCAAGTGTGTACAAACACTTTGAAGGGCATTTCTGAAGCCTACCTTTGAACTCCCCCTCCTAGTGTGACGGTATAGGAAAGAGGCGGCTGGTCCGACACCAACCACACTTTGGACGTCTAGAAGTTGCCCAGAGATTTGGAACACCCTTAGCAACACTGGCTGGATCTAATTTATTAAGATAGGAGAGTCACGGTAAACGTGACTTTCAAATTCAACCGCTAATCACGCTCCAATTGGCTGTCTTGTTTGGAGAGGAGGATAGCCAGGAGGGAAATGATGTCTGCTGTAGAGGGCCTAGCATTGTCAGGGATCTATATGTTAAATCGTCTTCTTCGGACGTGCAAGGTAGCGAGAAAGTGGGTTTTCCTGTGTGCCATATATCTGACCCTAAAATCGCAGTCGGGAGTGTATGATTCGTCGTCATCTCACGTCTAACATGAAGGCGGTGGCAGGTGAGACAGACCATTTGCCCACTAGGAAATATGAGAGGTCACCCGCGGATATTTTTTCATCAGTAATACAGGGGATTCCGGGCTCGATTTGAGATTCTACTTGCCCGAGGGAAGTATAGAGTAACCGCCAAAGCGGTGGCGCTGAATACTATGGCTTAACGTGCTCACCATTGCGGATTCCCAACTGTGGGTTTGACAGGCTAGGAATGTAAGGTGGCATCCTCCCACGGAACGTTCGAAGCAAAGTTTGTTATGTATATACCAAAGATGTGTAGAGGGTGGACAGTTAAAAGTCTTAAGGTATCTAAAGGCAAGACTCGATTAGGCTATGAATGACCTGGTTTCAGCTTAGATAACGTGTACGATCCGGGGAGGTAAATATGATAATGCTATGTTCTGGGAGTACCGTCGCCAATCTGACCTATGGAACTGTCGATTGTTCTATCAAAACTTCACGCTACTCAATTCAGTTTGTTTTTTGTACCGCGAAAACAATTCAGCTCACTTTCACGCGGTACGTGGGTCTCACCAACAGCACCAGCCGGACTAGCTCTTTAGGTAGGCCGACACCATTTGTCCGACATTCTGTTTCAGAAGGCTTCCGGGGGGGGGAACGACTACCCGTAACACATATAACGTTATTATACAGAAAGTTTAAAGTCACAGATGACAGGGCAGACACGGGCTTTGTCTAGTGCGGCAAGTTGAGGGTGCATCCACCCATGGCGCTAAGGATGTAATTGCTCCGTGTTCGCAAAAACCTTGATGTGGTAGAACTGATTTGTATTCGTGTGTGGAAGGTTTACCCGTAACATCCTAATCTCCTGGTCGGGACACAGACGATTCGATTAAGGCTTCCAAATAATTCGAACGCAAAACGGCAGCTTAGTGTCCAGCTTTATTGTGGCACGACTGCGGAATAGTGCACATATACCACCAGCACCCTTGGCAGACCGGTCGAGATTCAGACAGTTCGAGACTGGAGAGGACAATGAGATTAGCCTTTTTTATAAGCTAGGATTTGTTCCTTGGACATAGTCGTAATCATACTCTGACCTACGCATGGCGACACGATGACGACAGACTGTTAATACTCCCGCAGTCACTCCGAGACAAATGAGATATACGCCCGGCATCTTTGGGCGAGGGTCTCGATTAGCCGCATATAGAAAGCCTGGCTTCCCGCGTACTAAGGCAGGCCATCAACGGAACAACCTCGGCAACCGTAGTACGCTCTAGTCTGTACAGGTACTTGTCCACAATTTACGGAACTCTTGCGAGCCTCAAACTATCTCGGGTAACCCGGACCCGATCCTTAGGTAGTGTTAAGATTAGCCCGAGAGTTCAGGCAAGTCCTGCGTTGTCGTGTCTACGAGTGGGATTGGATAAACTGGGCTATTTATCTGAGGTTAACGGCCCCCCTTTCATGTCAGTAGCAATACGGGCCGCTCACGTCCCGTAGTGCGTCAACAAAAGGGACTATCTGGTCCGAAGACTCTCTTGATAAAATCGGCCGCAGCATCGAATAAAAGATTGGACTAGGAAAGGGAATCTTAGAGTTTCCGCTTAATATTTTTCCCAGCGTGCTAGGTTATATAGGACACCTTGAAAGATCGATATGAAGGAAGCGTGCGCCTGCAAGGCGGAGTGCGTGTGGATGACCTAGACATCGTCAAATTCGCTCTTGTTCCGCGCCCCTGCGCAGGTCCCTGGATATGGGGATTCAGGGCGATTCAAAAGTTGTCCCGGATAATGCCTTAATAGTTCCGTAAACGCTGTATGGGCCCTAGGGCGTCCCAGTAGGCAAAGTACCACCTTTTGTGGAACGGCTAAAATTTAAGTTGACCAGGTGGGGTCCCATTATGAGAGACGCCAAGGAGATGGGACTATGACATCAGACGTCTTCGCAGGCATGGGTATGTGTGATCCACCGAGTCAGGAGATAGGACTTTCCTAAAATCCTGGAATTGATTCCGGGGTCTCGCGCCCCAAATTTCACCACGCACATGCTTTCTGGAATTATCATCGCGCAGCTATGCTTTGATTAGTGCACTGGCGTGACGAAGGCTATAGCAGAGTGTGATCTACGTCTGCAGTATCATACCTATGATTCCAGGAACGTTGTGTGCAAGCGTTGACACGATGTTGGGCTTCATCGACCTTGCTCTACCTATGGATTGTCGAAATAACATGGCGTCCGGCAGCTAAGTGTAGAGATTTAGCATTTCGCAATTCACGAGAACCGGAGTCTTACCTAGTCTGGTAGCTGTGGAGGTACAGGTTTTACATCATTGCCTGTATGGGACGATTGAAATGTCGTCCTCAACGTAACCACTTGCACAGCATGCCCGCGTATTCAAGGTGTGGGAGTGGACCAGGCATCCGGCGTGCGTGGAGGCGAACGCCGCGGCGAGCATGTCTAAGGTGTAGGTAGTCTATAGAGGCAGGCGGGTAACAGACAGAGAAGTCTTCTAACCATAGGAGAGCCAACATCCAGGCTTAACTAGAGAATTTCTATGGAGACGTGTGCGACTGGGAAATCTTTGACTAGAGTGAAGAAATAGCGAAAGGGCCGGCTGCCATAACTACTGCAACAGACGATTGGAACAGAATTTAATGGTTAACTGTGGCAAAGACCGCGGCTCTGGGCTTATGTATGTCGGCTGCGATGCAGAATTTCCACTATCCGAATGGCAAGATGCGGCTTGAAACCCACCTTTTAGCGCGATAACAACAGATAAGTTTCGATTGGGCCCACTCTTTCAAACCGGATTGGATCGTCCCGGACTAAGTTAGGCGGCCTGTCGGAATATCTAGTCCGGAAGTAGTTAGGTGGACCCACCATGCAATAACGCAACGACTCTCTGAACATTAAGGCGCTTAGAGAATTCGATATCTGGGTGTCTACCGACTAGAGTCTCGAGCATTCAACCGGCATCTTCTCGGCAAACAGGGCTATGGGGATCCAGAATGATGGTCGCAGAATTAATTGTCTAATTACTCCACGTGCAGTCTCGAGCAATAGGAGGGCTGGTCAAAGGGCTGCGTGTTTCCGGCCGAACAGTTACATCTCGATTGGCTGGGTTTTAGATCCTTTTACAAGCCACTTGGCCGAGCATTTTTCAATGATGTATCGAGTATGCCGGATTCCCCGAGAGATATTTCGTGTCGAATGCGGAGCCTCCAAAACCTATCACCCTCCCAATTATAAGCTAGTGCGACTCGGTCAGAGGGCTATCGGGGAGCCTAGGGCGACGGAATGCACATGACGGGTAGCTATGATAGGCCGCCAAGATTCCTGACTTCGAGTATCGACTAAGTTAAACAGTCTACGACACTCTGAAATTAGTTTGAACGGTGATACGCGAATTTGGGGAGTGCAATCAGGTACAACCAGGATGCGGAGCTCTGATCTCAGGGTTGCAGCGGCGAACCAAGGGTTCACCACAGGCGGCAATTTAGCTACGTAAGTGCCCTGTTTGAGATAAAGGGATAGTAGACTCGCTGTGCCTAGTTCAGAGGCTTGTCTCTTGGTGAGTTCCGAACTGCGACTTTGTCGAAGGATACCCACTAAAACTGACCTGGGCCGAATGAGAGAGCCGCAACTGGAAGCAGTTAGATCGCGTGTTAAACTCTAGCCTGTTTACGAACTTGGCGACGGCCAGGCGTAGAGTACTGGCCGACATTCATGCTTAAGAAGTTGTGGGCCCACTCCGGCGAGCGGCAAATGTACAAGAGTTCTGACAGCATTAGAGCCAAGAGATGTACGATAAGAGGCCATGTACGATTTAATCCCTTCGGATACCGTACTACCTCGTCTAGCCCGCGGGAAATTACAACGTTAGTCAGGTCCCCCGTTTTACAACTCTTCCATTAAACACATTCCTCACGTGCTGTCTAAGGGGTTCCTCATACTAGGTAGTTTATATTCAAAGCGTTCCGGTCGAGACGCTCGTCCGCGTAAAGGTACGCCCACGGACCCACCCACCCAGACGCGTTCGAAGTCGAGAGAAGCTGATTGTATGTTCTCGGTGGGATTGATCGGGAGCCGGACTACTCGTAGGGCGTAAGCCTTCGTTCTACTGGAGCAATCGGTCGAGCATCTGGTAAGTGCTGGAGTGGATTTCGGGTTGTAGGGGGCATCTAGTCATATTCTGCATGACGGAGGATCAGAGTAAGAAGTGTGTTTACACTCGGCAATGCCCAGACTTGTACACCGTGCCCATGAGTGTTGAAGGTGCACGTTTTTTACATTACGGCTGGACAGACTTGGCTGGCCAGCTTAAGCACACATGCTATCGTCGAATGAATGACTCGTAGTTCTGTCCCCGTAGAAGGCTACCACTGGCAGTTATCTTGGCGCTAAACCCATATCTAAAGGGGCTAAACTTAATCTAAGGTAATAGATGTTCGTCTACCCATAAAAACACAACATATGCGACGTCGTTTGCTTGACCGGACACAGCTGATAACCAACAACAGTGCCTGCCCAGCTGCTCAGTATAACCGGCATTCGAAGGGAGATGGGTCTCGACATGAGCCTCCCGCGAATTTAGGAGCGTTCTTATTAGATGAACACGTCCCGGTTCTCCCCGAGATTATACATAAGTAATCAGTGTCCCTAGTCGATTTTGAGTTTTCTCCTAACCGGCCTTCCTAACAAAGCCGGCGTGCCACCTACCATGGACTTTAAGGGCGTGACTAGAATAGCATCAATTGTGTGAGTAATCGCCCAGCCTTATACGCCGGGGGAAGCTGAACGTGTATCAGATTTTAACGTTATTCACGTTTGCGGAGGGTCCCAGGTTATAGAAAAATGAAGATATCCTATGAAATTAGCTGAAAGGTATGCAGGCACTTTCCTTCCTAACCTATAACTTAGGGAGGAGCCAGTCCCGCTACCTGAAACCAGCGGCCCTCCGCTCTGGTCTCCTGGCGTAGTGGGTATCATTACCGACTCGTGGAGGAGTATCCTTTAATCCGACACGCGTGTTGCTAGTATTCCCATTTTCACATGCACATGTGTTCTTTCGGACCTGGCAACCTCTGGGACTCTATCTTGACACAATTCCGGCCGGAATTCTAGTATTACATTTTAAAAAAACCAAGTTTCCTCGCTGGATTCCTGGCTGGCTGGCTCTGCGTGATGACGTCACCGGCATTCCACAGCGTTGAGCCGGGTTCGTCAAAGCGTCCCCTCAACCACCACGGCTGTGTATCCCGCACGAATGCGTGGGCCAGTGCTCGTGTTTTCAGTCGTACAAGAAAGAAAACACCCAAGTATGCAAGGAATGCATTGCTAAAATTTCAACCACGGTGAAAAGCATCTTCCAATTACGAAGATTTAACGATGGATGGTACTTTTGCGGATACCTTGTACCGTATACTAACATGTTCAAATGCTTTAATAAAAATGGTATGGAACGCTGGAAACACAAACATACAAATGAATTATTCAGCTGGAGAAATGAATATGTTTAATGTTCATAAATTGCTGCAGAAATGTGTATATGTGTGTATATATATAACCTGGGGGTAAGGTCTAACAGAAAAAGTTACTATTAAAAAACGCATTGCGCCTAAATTGGATTCACGAATTGCTCCTATATGCAAGTGAGGCTTGCACAATAAATCTGAAAAACAATCAAGCTATCGAGTGAACTAATTTGGCAGCAGACGGGGCGCGCTTAGAATGTTATGCCCATTGGGGCCGGCTGACAACGCAAGAGTTATAAGTTGTTGGGACATTTCTACCAATGAGTGTTTTTTTTTTACTGCCCCAGTGGAAACACCGCATGTGAGATAGGAAGGTGAGAATGACTTGCATGAGGCAGGCAGGCAGGCACACTTGGATCCCGTTTTCAAAAGGCAATAATACTGTCTTGTGTAGCGACATTCTCCACACATACTCATTCGTCTTATCTTGTACTTTAATTCCACCAAGGCCCAATACACAGGAGCGTTGTATTCGACATTTTAATATCTCTCCACATCGCCAATATGTGATGTCGAAAATGCCAATTGTTTGAAATGTTGTGATTTTTTTCTAAAAGCTTCCCCCGATTCTCACATTCTTAGGTGCTGTGTGTAGGTGGAGATAAGCAACACTTCATAGTATATGGAAGATTTTATAGACTAAAACAAAACGACACATTTGTATATTTACACGATCTAAAATACTTATTTACATCTTTATCTTTCAAATCTACGATGGAAAATGCAAAATTTGACCTTTAAAATAAATGGCATGCTCTCATAAAGACTCAACAAATGCCAATATTCGATGCTACTCACACTAAAGTGATTACTTTCTTATCCCTCATGCCACACGGGTTGAGATATTAACTACCTCGCCTTGTATACAGGAGGGCGTGGTTTTGATCCCGACCCGGATTCCTGTATATTTGGAGATGGTGTGTTCTTCCCGTGGTCACGTAGATTTTTCTCTGGGTTCCTCCGGTTTTTCCCTCCACATTTAGAAACATGCATTTTAGAGTATTTGGCTATGATACATTTCCACATGGTAAGCAACTTCGTTGAGCGATCATTTGTGACCAGGTCACTTCGGAAAAAGATCTATGTAGCTCAGTGGGATTTGCCTGGTAATATAAAAATTGTAAAAAAATTTGTTTCGACATTTCAATTGTTATAATTATCAAATTTGCTTTATATGTAATTATTATAGTACTTTTAACCTGGGAAATTTAGATATTGCATTACCTTTTACTAGGAAGTGTAACGATTGGTGAAATGCTACA
This sequence comes from Callorhinchus milii, assembly GCF_018977255.1. NCBI lineage: Eukaryota > Metazoa > Chordata > Chondrichthyes > Chimaeriformes > Callorhinchidae > Callorhinchus > Callorhinchus milii. Next base: position 21,184 of record NW_024705184.1, read on the forward strand.
TGGATTTTGAGAGATGGTGCCTTCAAGAAGGCCTTCATTCAACAGTAGATTGATCCTGGCTGCTGCTGCTGCTGATGATGATAAAACGAATTACCTCTACTGTCACAGAAATTCAATGCATTGTGATTCATCGTTGTGATTCAATTAAAAAAGCAATTCTGTTTTCTTTGTATCGTTTGTGCCATGTAATTTGTATTGTGTCTCATTTATATTGTCTCTCATGTGCATGTGATACATACCCTGTCTTTCCAGGAGAAGGCAGTACCAGCAAGTGGACTAATCACCATCTATTTCCACCTGCATGGAGATTTAGTGTTGTCCACTCACGTGCATGGGGTTTCTCTAGGTGCTCTGGTTTCCTCCCACTTATTATACACGCTCATTAATTGTGGATAAGTAAATTATTATTACCACAAATATACACAGCATTTCTATAATTACATACTATATTTTCAAGGACAATACATAACACTGTGTTGTGGAATGATGGATGTTATCACGTTTTCCCAGTGATTCACGGATAGTATCATAAAACAGTTACAGGGCATTTTAAAAGCGCTGATCACTGAAAGACGAATGCTGGTGCTTGGAAATCATTTATGTATTGTATCTCAAAATCAACAGAAGCGTCCCTAAAATCATGGCTGATGATGAGGAAATTACTCCATCAACAAACTGTGATCTATCTGCCGCTGAATGAAAGCATCTACAAGCTGTTGCCATCCTTCCCTGTCAAACGATGCCACAATCCATCTCGCTCCTGAACACGAGCTGATTTCATCTTCAGTGTTTTGCCGCCAGTGGTTGCCATTCCATCGGTAGCCTCAACCTATTATCCATATGTATCTTATTTAGAATTAAATTTAATATTTATTATGGTTTATTTAATAAGTTCATAACGTTAAGTGGTGTATGTAAACACTGTCTTTATTTTAATAAATATATATATTTTACCATGGTTTTGTTTAAAATTACAGGACATCATTTGAACAATTTTAAATATTATTTGAGCTTTTTTTATTTCAAATTAAACAATGAGATACATTATTAACCAAGCCAAAGGCTATTTTATTTAATAAGATAATTGCTACAAAAAACGCCATAGCACACTCTGTACTGCCGAATGGCTTAATATAAACTAAGCGTGTATTTCCACCCCACAATGGTCACTGAAAGTACAGTACTTTCGACCAAACGAGAAGGACAAGCCACATTATAACTTGCAATTTGCATATAGGTCTTAGAGGGTGGGGATAAGCTAACAATTCAATCGCTCGCAGTAGTAAATCCATAAAATGTGCTGAGTTCTGAGTTATTAGTGCACATACACATATCCGATTCCTTTAGTTTATGGTATCTTTTTCACCAAATTAGATATGAAATGAGCAATCTCATTGCCATTCAAATCTGTAAATGACACGAAAAACCCAACATAAAATGCAAATTGCCATTTACAGATTTCAATATTGTTGGCACGAGTCAAGTTAATGGGCCTCATGCTACCGAAGCGGGAACTCCACATATCTGGCTCCTAATGGCAAACAGCATAATTCAGTGCTTGACATGTCTACTGTACCGACAAGTCCTAACAAGGACGGAACCTATCTAAAGGTGTATATCTCTGTATATCTTTGATGGTGACCTAAGGCAGGAGAAAAAAATGCATTCTTCAAAAACTGCTGAAAGCGTATTTGCATAATGCAAAAGTCCCGAGTGCTTTTTCTACGTGTTTGTGTGTTGTGTGAAATCTCACAGCGATCAGCACCTGGCTTGTACAAACCTTCAGTAGGTTCCCTGTCCTTTATACACTGGGATGGTGCATCATGCATCTGCCCGCTCACAAGGCCAGTCCACTTTGTTCACAAGTGGAACTGCCACATTCTTTCAGGATATTTCAGGCTGACCTGGCACGCTCCATGTTGGATTCCATCATCAAAACAAGGTTTTTCTTTCGCCTTTTAATTCCACCCCTCAAATGTATCCCGATTGTGCCGAATTCAGATCTCTCGCACAGCAGAGTTAGAGAACGGCCCACAGAAGCAGATATTACAGAGTTACTTCTGAGATCCATTCAAGTGACCTCTGGTGTACACAATAGAGATCAACACTTTCCCACTCATTCTGCATTTTGAAGTAATGCTCATTGTATGACAATCAATTAAAACCAATATTTGTAATTATCAGAGCTGGAATTTAGCCAGATAAAGTGCAGAGCAAGATTTTTATTTATTTATTTTACACTAGCACACAATCTCATACTTGTCCATAATTCGATTTGTAGATGCACGTTTAACTCAGTAAACCAAAACTATTTGTCAAATGCTGCATGATGTCACTTAAAACTGGGTGTTCAATATAGTTAAATTCAAGAAACTATAACTCCAAGTATAGCTCCCACCACGACTTGTATGTGCAATTCTGAACATTATGCATCATCTAGTGCTCTGGAAAAATAGTTAATCTTCAAAAGGTGAGGAAAGGTGTGAGAATAATGTTTAATTTATAGTTTACCCATGATGTTAACACCAGCCATCTGTACTTGCAACCCACGCTTACGTTACATTGACCATATGGGTGCTATTCTCTTAGATGAGATGGAGCAGAGGTACAATGGTTAGCGGACGGCGCTATTAACTGTAACCCGAGTTCAATTCCCGTTCACGGCCAACATCAGTGGCAAGTGATATCTGCTAAACCGGTCCTGCCGGCTCATCATTACACTCCACTTCAACAACCCGCATTGACCAGCGTGGTGAAGTATGATCAAACAGGACCGAGACAGCACGGCGAGGTCTTGATCCAGGACAAAGGAGTGTAATCTTTCTTTGAAATATATATTAGATATACAGTACTGCAGACATACATCGCTTTACAGTAACAAAGAGGAAAACGGAATGCATACCGATGTGACAGCTTTATACACACCCAGAGGATCGTAATGAACAGAATGTGAAGGGCGAAATTTAAACAAAACAATTGAAACAGCAGTGTAGTAATGCGTAGCGAATTGATCATGTTAACGTTTTATTAAGCATTTAATTCCAGAACCGCAGAGCGTGTTTAACACGATTGGCTGATCATGCACTGAAGACAAATTCTTCTTGCTCCATTTCAGAAACCCAAAACCCTGGGAAATCACACACCTTTTAAATGTATTACTACGGGTGCAATATGCATTACAGCATGCAATAAAGGGTAATGCAATACCAATCCACGTTCCAATGATATTCTTTACAGAAATATGTTATGCTTTAATCGGCGTTTATTTGTTTTTATCACCCATGTAAACTAAACTAATAATACGCTGGTTATATATCAAAGTTCTCCATTGTACAAAACATTCAATTAGCTGAACCCTACAGCGTGTTAAATCGGAATGAGTAACTGTGTGTGTTATTACACATTTGCTTCGCAAGCACAAACACGCGTGCCGACAATTCACCCTCGTAAAACTGAACTCCAAAAGTACCGTCGCCCTGACGTTAATCGAACCCCATTATCACCATTATTCCCAATCAAGCCCAATGACTGAGTTGCTCAGCTGGATAAGGGGACCATGGGAGAGAGAGGGGGGCACAGCGTGCGGGATGATGGCAGTGCAACCGAACGGCACCACCAGAGCGCGGCGGCTGTCACCAAAGATCCCGTGTGGATTACCCGACTGCTGTTCAGCTCCGTCTCCAGGGCGGACGTCCTGTCGTCCCACACCAAGCGATGCAGCCGGCAGCTTTCGGCGGCAGACGCTCGGAGCGGTGATGACATCCTCCTGCACGGGCTCTCATAGCCCCGAGCGAACACCAGCCCCGCGGAGCGCCGCCGCGTTCCAATATGCATGGCCAAGGCAGTGTCTGTCAAACCCACAGCCCTATGTATGGAGAGGTGAGTTTTATTGTTTATTTTATTGTCTTTTTTTACCACCCCCCCACCCACCCCGCCATGCGAGTACCCACCCCTCGGGGCCGGTTGCCCCTCCCTGTGTAACGCGTGTCAAAGGTAGGGCGCTATCCCAGGCGTAGCCGAGGAGGGAGCCTCCACGCCGCTTGTCCGCCAGCTGCCACCACCACCATCACCGTCGCACGTGGGCGGCGCGCACGGCGTGGTCGCTTTCCCGCGACGGGCGCGACCAACGGCACGCAGATCGGGGGGGGTGGGTGGCGGCACCGCGCTCAGGATTTTGCTCTCGTCACTGGGATCAGTAACTTTAACCCCCCTTCCCCCCCCCCGTCGATATCAACCAGCTTGGTAGCGTCCAAGATGCGTAGGGCGTGGCCCTGCCGGCCGGCGATTTGATTGACAGGAACACACCCACCCCTCCACAACAAGTGCCACCGCTCCGTATCCACATTACGCACAGCGCTTAAGTGCCAGGCTTCCACCGCGTCATTGCATAGAGGAGGCGGGGCTCGGAGTTGCCGCGAGCCAATCACACTCCCCCTCCCCCGCCGCCCCACCCACCCGTTGTCCAGCGACCAATGGGAAGGCTCGAGCGATGCGTATGCGTGGTGGGAAATGCAAATGTGGGGCGGGGACATGCCCTTATTTGGAGTGTCGGCCACGCCCCCCCCGCTGTGGGTTTGGCTGCACTCGGCTCAGCTGCTACGGCTGCTACTCACTACCCGAGCTGCCGCTGCTGAACGTGGTGGGGGGGTAGGAGGAGGAGGAGGGGTCCACAACTCCGAACAACTTAATCTCTCGCTTGCTTAAACTACGTAGCAGTAACTTTGTAAGAGCGACAGCGGGCCAATGAGTTGGGTGGACGAGCTACAGCACCTGCAGTGATTTTTTTATTATTTAGTTTGTGCGTACAGCGGGCGTCGTTTTTGCGTTCGCGATTTAACTGCGGTTGTTATAAGTGGTAAGTGAAGCGTTGTGAGTGTGCTGCTGCTATTGTTGTTGTTGTGTGAGTATGCGTGGTTGTAGTTGGTGTTGTTTAGTGTGTGTGTTGTGAGGGTTCATTATTGAGGGTGCTGTCGGGGAGTTTTGAGTATCGGCCGTAATGAAAGTGCGAGTTTGTATGCTGATTGTGCGTTGTGAGTAGTGTGTTTGTAGTGGATGTGTGTGTGTGTAGTGTGTTGTGAATGGTTATATTATATTGTCATAGTCTGTCAAGTGTAACGTGAGCGTGTGGTGAGTGCATTGTATATGAGTGTATTGTAAGAGAGTGTATTTAGAGTGTTGTGAGTGTATTTTAACTGTGAATGAGTGCAGAGTGAGTATTGTGAATGTTTATTTTTAGTGCGTTGTCATTATTAGGAATGTGCATATTGTGATTGTCTGGTGAGTTTGTTAACGTGCGTTATGTGTAGAGCCTTTATTATACATTTGTGTGTTGGTGTCATGTGTGTGTGTAGTGAGTGTATTGTGAATGTGCAGTGAATCGTGATGTGCATTGTGAGTGGGTGTGTAGTGAGCCGAGTGTGAATATATGGTGAGTGTATTGTGTGGTGAACGTAGTGTGAGTGTATGGTGAGTGAGTGTGTGGTGAGTGTATGGTGAGTGTGTGAGTGTATGGGGTGGTAAACGTAGTGTGAGTGTATGGTGAGTGAGTGTATTGTGTGGTGAACGTAGTGTGAGTGTATGGTGAGTGAGTGTGTGAGTGTATGGTGAGTGTGTGGTGAGTGTATGGTGTGGTGAACGTAGTGTGATTGGATGGTAAGTGAGTGTATTGTGTGGTGAACGTAGTGTGAGTGTATGGTGAGTGAGTGTGTGAGTGTATGGTGAGTGTGTGGTGAGTGTATGGTGTGGTGAACGTTGTGTGATTGGATGGTAAGTGAATGTATGGTGAGTGAGTGTATGGTGTGGTGAACGTAGTGTGAGTGTATGGTGAGTGAGTGTATTGTGTGTGTAGTGAATGTAGTGTGAGTGTATGGAGAGAGTAGTGTATGGTGGGAGAGTATTGTGTGGTGAGTGTATGGTGAGTGTATGGTGAGTGAGTGTATTGTGTGTGTAGTGAATGTAGTGTTAGTGTATGGTGGGAGAGTATTATGTGGTGAGTGTATGGTGAGTGAGTGAGTATTGTGTGGTGAGTGTATTGTGTGTGCGGTGTGTAGTGAACGTAGTGTGTGAATGCATGTATCGTAGTCCACTTGCGAGTGAGTGCATTGTGAGTGTGTGTATTGTGAGTGAGTGCATTGTGAATGTATATTGCGAGTGAGTGCATTGTGAATGTGTGTCGTCTCTCTCTCTGTGTGTGTGTGCAGTGCTGGTGTGTGTCTGTGCCCTTTGGACCACGACACCCGAAGCTTTCAATGTCGCGAAAGTTGCGGGCTCCTGACGTGTGCGCAGACTGCAGCACAAGCGGTAAGAACCACACAACCTCGTTCTGTCTCTCTCCCTGTGTGTGTGTGTGCTTGTGGCCACATTGGTCTGATCTCTCAGTGGCCAGGCACACCCCACACACACCACACAGCACCATAGCAGGATACATCCGTCAGAAGTTGCGCTGTCAAACGCGGGCGAACCTTTGTTAGTTTCCACTTCTTCCTCCCAATGACCGCAGTTTTTGTGCGGGTGTCATCACGACGCTGGGTCAACTTTGGCCTCAAACTAGTGGCTGTCCTAAACACCGCCACTTGGAGAGACAAAGGCGGCCGGGCGTGGGGCTGGCCACCCATCTCGTGTGCCGTGCCGGCCTGAATGCGTCCTCACTGACCGCACTTGACCCAACATTCTACACAGCCTTTCGATTTAAAGCTTTCGTGACTGCAGGATTCATCTTCTTGGTTCTTTCGGTAAAGTCACGTAGAAGGGAAGTAATAAAATAATAAAAATAAAACATGATAAAATCATTCTCACGACGTTTCGGCCACAACGCAAGCAGCCGTCCTCAGGTGAAGAACAGGTCTGTCAGAAGACGTCGTGAGAATTGTATTTTATTATGTTTTATTTTTATTATTGTATTACTTCCCTTCTACGTGACTTTACCGAAAGAACCAAGAAGATCTACACAGCTGTCAACCCATACGGTTTACCCCGTATTCATGTACAGGGAAATTGAGTTTTCAAGGTCCATACGGTGTACAGCCGTTTCATAAAGGGCAATAAAATAGTCTGCTTGTTTCTGTTTCTCCATTGTGATGGGACTTTTGTAGGATTAACGGTGAGATTTATAAAGGGCACGGGGTGCCCAATAAGGTCTGAATTGGTCTGTAATAAGGTAGGGAGGGCACTGATAAGGGGTTGGCAGGAGTCTGTGAAGGCTACACGGGGGGTATTTGTTCATGGAAGTGGCTTCTTCCCAGTGAGTGGTGGTCGTAAGTTCACGGTGAGACCATTAATTCTTCTGCTGCTCTGTGACATTGTCCCGTTTCCAAAAAACACACAACTCCGCATCGTTTTGAATTATCTTCGCACAACTGTACCTTGTAGATATATAATAACATACTGTATATGTGCACGGAAGGCTTTTGTCGTGAACGGATGTAGTAGAAAGGAAAATGTGTTTTTAAAATTTACAATCTAAATGTAAATACAATGCGTGTACATTATATCATACAGGAGAACTATTGCATGTGTCAGATTATGTATTTTACCCGTGTACATATCCATAAATATCATAAACATCCGACATTAGCATTGTATGACGGTGTGTCTTGTATTTAAAACCCAAAAAACGATGATACACAGATCCTTTATTAAGATGTCGAATGTCAGTATAGGTAATTATGGTAATCCGTATGGGCGAACCACTGTGCATAACAGGTGCTATAGGCTGTGGGTAGTGTAGCAAAACCAATTGTTGCACCGCACTTGAATGCTCCTAGTATTGAACTAAACCCAAACGAACCAACGGGGTGAAGTATGGTCAAAATTACCAGTACTGCATGCGGAGATAGTTTCCATCATCCAGCAGTGGAATGATGAAGTGGATCGTGTCTAAAGTAGAAAGTGTTATAATTCGGTGCGACCTGCCTGCTATATGCCATGGTTCAGAGAAACACGGTCGTAAAGAACAACAACACATTGAGAAAAACAAATCTGGAAAGTGCTCAATAAAGCATGGAGCAATCTGTGCGTGGAATCACCCTGAAACACAAAGAGGAACACATGTCGATTTAAAGCTTTCGTGACTGCAGGGATTCATATTCTTGGTTCTTTCGGTAAAGTCACGTAGAAGGGAAACAAAAAATATATATAAAAATTTATATTTTTTTTATTGTTTCCCTTCTACGTGACTTTACCGAAAGAACCAAGAATAGGAACACATGTATTAGATAACGTATGCAAGTCAATGGCAGTAAGTTAAACTACTGTACAGTTGAAGGAAAAGTGCGTTTGGGAAAGATTAGCACGGTTGGCTACGTACGGTGGGAAAGAAGTCCAACATACATACAGGACACATTTCTTGAAGGGGGATGATGGCCCAATATTCAAAAGTAGTGACGCAATAGCAGCCAAGGAATGGAAGAACCCGTCCCAGACAACAGTATATGTATGTTCAACTTCTTTTGCACCGTACGTAGCCAATCCTGCTAATCAGAGGTGTGGATACAGGTGCACCGAGGAGATGGAATGATTAAATCGGCGTGTGTGCATGAGCTAACATGGATCGATGGTTAAAAAAGTTTGATGGATCATGGCTTTTGTTGATACTTTTTCATAGCATGTTGCATGCGTACCATGTGTACTGTACTGTGCGTCTTTTGTATTGGTGAATATGCCCACAATGCAGATTATCCAACAAAGGACAATTTCCTTTGTTGAGAAAATCTTCACCGTCTCCAGAGTTTGCATAGGGTTTGTGCGGCCAATTCCCAAGCGAGTATTTCCCATGTGGGAGGAAACGGGAGTATCCGGGAACAATCTTTATGTACAAGGGGATATCGCCACAGCTCCACACAGATGGATTCAATAATCCATTGCTGTACCGCCAAATCCTGGTCAGCTCACAGCTTTTTCTCCATAAAGAAACTAACCAGACTCCACCCAGCCAAAGCCATTGAGACTTCATCAGCTCAAGTGCATTCAGGGAGTTTTTTGAGGTGATGACGTTCAATATCCACACACAAATGTCAGAGTCATTTTCTGTATGGTAGTCTCTAGGTTAACGTTTTTAATCCGTTACACGAAAACTACTGTTAACCAAAATAACTGTTCATCGAATATAGGAATTGCATGTTAAACGCATTAATCAGTTCCAAGGCGATTGGAACTTGACATTTTTCAGCCCAAATACGAGCGCTCGGATTGGCCGAAACTGGCGCCCGCGTGCATGATGTACACATACCGTTAATCAAAATGTAAACATTATTCGAAACCATGGGGTCCTATGGAAGGCGAAACGTTAACCGAAAAACCGTTAATCGATGTCACTGTTAACCGAGGGACTACTGTACTGTCCTCCCATGGCCACCAGGTATAGGGTATCACATGTGAATGTCTGTGTGATCCACAAACTCTGCATGCAAAGCTGTGGATCACAGGCAGGGGCCAACTTGCCATGAACGCATGTAATCCGGTCAAACTTAAGCTGAGGTCTTTCATCTGTGTTCTACTTCCTCTTATCTGTGTAACTGTGGACACGAAATACATTTACAGCGATATAAATGTCCCTTTGAACCCAGAAACCTGACATTGGTTCCCAACCATGGCTGACACCAGTGGTGAGTGATGATATCTGAACTGGTCCTTGGTCCTCTTCAACCAGCACTGACCAGCATGCTCAAGTACGGTCAGACAGCTCTCCCATGACCGGCTCAGCCATGGGAAGGCCTTCATCTATGTAGCGGATGGACATGGATATATATTGTTATCTTATTAAATGCCCCTATTTACATTTCCTTGGGTAAAAATCTGGATTTTCCTTTTTACATCACTATTTTGTAGTAACAAAAAAAGATTAAGCCATACAATGGCATTTAATTGCCTATTTTTTTGGGAAGTCTATGTAAAATGTCACCGGGGCCAGAGGTCGTGCACTTGAAGACAGTCAAGTTCATTGTCTTTTTTTATTATGCTTTGTCAAATGGCCCTCTGCATTATCTTGCTTCCATTGCCTTTGTTAATGGTGTGGGCAAATGCCACTCGCTGCAGTAAATTGACAATCATTGTTGTGGAATGAGAACTCGTTTGCTGTAATGCAGTAATGTCTGGCATTGCTGTGTAAATCTCGCTGTGGCAGGGTTGTAACCTTTTCTCGTTATTAATGATGTATAAAGAAGCATGCTGTGGGTATTTGTGTTGCACAGTTTAAATTGGCTCCATAAATGCAATATAGGATGTGGCAGCAGCCTGCGTCTCATTTGTAATGCACGAAAATGTCCCGTATAAATATCTCCCTTATTGTTAACAATGGTGGATAATGATCAGGTTTAGATAATTGTCAGCGGCGTTACTATCGTTTGCTTGAATACAGGCTTATTCATTTCTGCAGGCTTGTGCCAGCGAATGTGAAGTCTACGTGGAGTTGAATGGAAAATTCCTGCAGGACTTGACAATTTAAATAACAATGTACGGTAATTGAAACGCTGAGTTTACAACAATGACGAGAAACAGTGCAGCGTACTGGAATAGAAACTTTATCGGCAGGTCACGTGTAGCGGGGTTAAGTGTGGGGTACTCCCCGCCTCTTCCAAGGCGTCTGACCAATGGAAAAGGGGAGCCCAAAATACCTTCCAGAGGGGCTCTTTAGAGCTCAGTCCAGTGGAGGCCCTTCTGCTAGAAGTGGCGTGAGCAATTGCAGAACTGCATCTTTACCTATGGGAATGTAAATGTAATTGTGGAAGTTGATTGACCATTTTCTAAAACGCGGTTGTTTCCTTTAATGGCTACCACTGGTGCTGTGTGATAGAAATGTATGCATTGCTTTAGAGTGTGTTCCTCATCGTCACTGTATTTTGATGCAATATTATCATTTGTAGCATCTAATACGTTTATAATAATACAAAGGATGTATACAAGTACGATTTTTTTTAAAGTTATTTGATGATACAAATACATTTATTTTATCAGGTAAGGGGCCATCCATAAATGACGTCACGCGATTTTGGACGATTTTTGACCCCGCCCCCCCTCTAGTCACACGGCATCACAAAAAGTCAGACCCCTCAAATATGACGTCACAAAGCTCTGCCCCCCAAAAAATTTAAAACATGCTTCAAATCGCTTTAAAGTATTGTCATTGTAGTGCGTATTTAATGTGCCGCTGCACTCTGATGTTGTAGGAGAAAACATTTATGAAAACGTCTATTTAATTATGTAGAACGTATTGTCTATATTTATTTAAAGTTGCGCATTTTGATGTGACGTCACATTTCTCAAACCCCCTTCCTTGTCACACATGGTCCTAAATGGCTGAACCCCCCCCCCCCCCCGGTGCGTGACGTCATTTATCGACGGCCCCTAAGGCCCACTGACCTATGTAGCTCTTTTTCCGAAGTGACCTAGGCCACAACTGTCAGCTCAACGAAGTGGCTTATCCCGTGGCAATGTAGAGCAGTCAAATACTCTCAATGCATGTTTCTTAATGTGGAAGGAAAAACCGGAGGACCTGGATAAAAATCCATGTGCCCATGGGGAGAACATACAAACTCCAAATATACAGGCGTCAGGGCCGGGATCAAAACCTACGACCTCCTGTATACTTCTATATTTTAAGCTTTCGTGACTGCAAGGATTTATACGGTAAAGTCACGTAGGTAAAAAATGAAATTAAAATGAATAAAAATAAAATAATAAAAATCACGACGTTTCGGAGGCAACACAAGTCTCCGTCATCGGGTGGGACCGTCACAGCCAGATTTACTGTATCAAGTGAGGCGCCTCACTTGATACAGTAAATCTGGCTGTGACATGTGGTGAGGCGCCTCACTTGATACAGTAAATCTGGCTGTGACATGTGGTGAGGCGCCTCACTTGATACAGCAAATCTGGCTGTGACATGTGGTGAGGCGCCTCACTTGATACAGCAAATCTGGCTGTGACGGTCCCACCTGATGACGGAGACTTGTGTTGCCTCCGAAACGTCGTGAATTTTATTATTTTATTTTTATTAATTTTTATTTCATTTTTTACCTATGTGACTTTACCGAAAAAACTAAGAGTATGACTCCTGTATACTATGTATTTATTTATTATAAATTAGGTACCAGATTAAACAGGTGTGTCGGCTGGGTTGCCATTCCTGGGCCCAGGCATGGCATTTCGGCTGGAGAGGACAGGGTCCAACACTAGGTTTCCAAAGTGCCCAGTTATTCATACTTGCAACAGTCACGATTGAGGATGCTAGCATTACTGTATTGTCAATGTTGGTTTAATACATATGTAGAGGAGTGAAATGGGGACGTGACGTCAGGTGCCGTTCAGTGCGATGACGTCACGTCTCCTAGAGTACTTAAGGGAGACCCCGTGACGAGAGCGGGGTCACTGTGGGAACGAGTAGAGTAAGCAGGGTGAAGAGGGAACCAGGGGTAGAGAGGGATCGAATAGGGAGTCTGGGGAGAAGCCGGTGGTAGCCGTAGAGGTGCTTCTCTCTCCGGTCGGTGGAGTCGGCAGAGTCCACGATCCGACACGAGAGAGAGACCGGAGCTAGCCGGCAGGGACCAGACAGAGCAGGGTCGTGTGGTGGGACTCAGTGTAGGACCCCTAACCCCTGGGAAGTTGTATACCCTTGTGTTATTGTTATATCCTTGATAAACCTTTGGCGGAAGCCTCTCAACTTACCTGCGTCTTCGAGTGCGTCCGTGGGAACTCCTCAACACATAGTATGAATCTGGGCATCTGTAAAAAGAGCTTTATAGCTCTAAGGGTTCCTCCAGAATAAATCAATATTCTTATTCTGATTCTAAATATATAAGGGGTAGCCATATACACCAATTGGTGTGAAAGGCCATGATACCAGTCTCATCCCAAATTCATAAACACATAAAACAGCCGCACATGAATTTATTTCACTTTCTGTACGTAAATATTGGTTCACAAGTGTAATAATGTATATTTGTGGCTTTACATGAGGTTAAATAAGTGAAATCGATTTGAATGGCATTCCAAACTGTAATTTTCCTATCCGACAATGTCTTCCTAATCACTGCCTGGGCCATTCAATGGTGATCTCTATCCCTGGCATAAGTCACGAATAACCATATTTCATCAAGTTGTTTGGTCAACGATGCACATGAGTGTTTGGATGATTATAATTAGCAAACGCATGGCGTTGCACCACAGTGATTAGGGTGGAAATATCCATTGTATTTCCCTGCCTTGCCGTTAGATATAAGTGCAGCTGCATTGGGCGTGACGACGTGCCTGCTGATTTGATTGTCTTTTTCGCCCAAGGCTTGGCACAGTTTTTTTTAAACCTAACAGTCAATGTTTTATTTAGCACAAAGGAAGTCCCGGGGTTTTTGTACTGAGTATTGTGCCCATCTAGCCACTTCTCGCTCTAGCACCGAGTCCTGAGTCCGTGTGTTTCCCTTTCATTGCTCTGAGTTGCCCAAATCCATATATAAATGTAACCAGCCACTTCTTCTGTAAACTTTATACCGAGCGAACACGAACATCGCCGTATATTTTCTTTGTTTTTTTTGTTTCTTTCATCCGTCGCAGATAAGCTTTAGCGATAAAGCGTGCAAGTGTTGTATGTGTTTTCATACTTGTGTTCATCTGTGACCGATTACTGCCACAGCGCCGAGTGCGGGCAGCGCGTGCAAAGCCCGTGTCAAGATGCGTGTGAGATTGGAGAGGAGAGGGGAAACGTCTCTCATGCGTGCACGCGGTTGTCATGAGGTTTTTCCTTTTTCTGCTGGGGATTACTTATCGCAAACAAAGATGTTGTCTTTCTGTGTGCCTGTGTGTGTGTGTCTCTCTCTCTCTGCTTGTGTCTGTCTGTGTGTCTCCATGTCTATATTACGTCTCTCAAATTTAGCAATCTTTGGAAGAACGTAATCAACCAGGTGGGGTGTTGACTTGATTTGAAGCTTTCGTTGACTGCAGGAATCCATACGCTTTGGTTCTTTCGGTAAAGTCACGTAGGTAGAAAATAAATAGAATAAATCACAACGTTTCGGGCGCAACACAAGCGTCATCAGGTGGGAAAGCATGGTCTGCTGCTGATGCAGTCTGCCCATCTAGCTAACGTCGTGATTTATTTTATTTTATACCTATGTGACTTTACCGAAAGAACCAAAGAGAATGGGGTGTTGACTGTTTTGTTGGCCGACTGTGTTGTATTGCATTATATTTCCAAGTTTACTATGTTGTTTTCTCATTTATTTGTACCTGATGATGGTTGCTTGCATTGCAATCGAAACGTCGTATTCTATTATTATTTTATTTTATTTATTTCTACGTGACTTACTCACTTTACCGAAAGAACCAAAGAGTAATTCCTGCAGTCACGAAAGCTTCGAATCTAGTTTAAGAGTTTAGATATTTTTTCTTAAACTTTGGTAGTCCATGGGGTGGGGGAAAGGGTGGAGGGGTGGCTGCCAGGACCGGTTCAGATATCACTCACCGCTGATGTTGAATGTTGTCTGTGGCCAGCAAATCAAACACAGGTCGCCGAGTTCCTAGTGCACTGGGCTAACCACTGGGCCACCCCCCACCCCATTTTTTTATTGTTACAGTATTTTAATTGTCAACGATTAAGACACGCACTCACAATGGCTGTGTCTGCGTTGATAAATTTGGCATGAGTGTTTTCCTGTTTGCTGGCGTGATTTAAAATGGAACCGTTAACCCAGTTCTGTGCATTCTCTAGGCTGGACAAGTTGCAGAGAACACTCCCTTGAGAATAGAGACCCTGACAATGAGAACAATCAGACATTGATAGATAACTCAGTTGGTGGCCTTGGGCAGCTTTTGGTCTAAAAAGATAAAATGGTATACGTCAGTCTATAAAGCTGACTGCGTTTAAATATTGGTTTAACATTACACATACAGTATTAAACAATGGGAAGTATTTGTACTGTCTTAATTACAATGCCTAAAAGAAAAAAAAAACCGTGTGCCCTCTGTTTACAGTTTACCTTGAACCCAAATTCGATATTTTTGTGCTAGTCTGCCCTTACCAAACTGAATCTGAATGTTATATTTCCACACACGATTCATAACGTGATGTATAGCATTGGGTGTACCATATTTGACATGCATACCATATTTATGGCTCTCTGACTGTGTGTGTGTGACATTAGACGAGCCGGCTGTAAAGTAATATTCCCCATTGACAGCGTTATTGAATTCGTAATTCATCTTTGGGCAAAATGTCGGTGTCCTTTATAGACCTGTGGTAGATTGAGAAATTGGTCAACGATCAATGGAAGGTCCAGATTTAAATTTATTACACCCCTATAAGTATGTAATCCGAAGGTATGCACTTTTCCGGAATGCTTTCGATAAATCAGGCTAACGGTATTGTGCAACTTATTTATAGCGTGGCTCTTTAAAGAGCAAGAATCTATACAGTTTTTTTCGGGGCAGATGGTGTGTAGTGGCACACAGGGCCCTTCTGCAGACATAAGCTTTATTGAATGAGACGAGCACCCGTTATTGATACCGTATTACACCTATTTCAATGGAGATCTGGGACGGAAAGGCAAATTACAAGGGGGGGGGAGAAAAGCTAATTGTACAAGAAATTCAAGTTTGTAAAACACCTACCATTAAAGACATGTCAAAACTATTAACACAGGCCAACAGATTTTTGTTGCACACATTAAAATTTCAAGCAAAGGTGTAACAGCAATTAAAAAAATTCCACGCACATTTTCCAAGTGCCGTCATCAATCCAATATTCAGTTGAAAAAAGGTACAATGTGATGAGAAAATGAATGGTTTGCCTCACGTAAATTTTATTTCCTGGAATGTCAGTCAACTGCTGGATTAGGGCCTCCACCATGCGGGTCGGAGAGGGTTGGTGAAGGTGGGAGCATAGAAGTAAATTACAACAATGGACTGTCCTCTGCTGCACACAACATATCCCTGCAGAAGGCTATAATGCCTGTTATGCATGGTGATCACCCATCCGAGCACTGCTCAGGCTCAACTCCACATGTTGCAATTTCAGGTGATTGTCAGAGGCACGTTATCTACATTTTATCCAAAATATTAAACGTTGAATGAGTGGATAAATGACGATGTTTCGATCGCAACACAAGCGGTCGTCCTCGGGCGGAAAAAATATCCAGCAGTGGAACTGCTGAACCAGCGAGAGAGCTGTTACAACAAGACGTTATATATGTGGCGATGGGCAAGCAAGCGGGGTCTGAGCTGGAAAGGAATTCCATCCATGGACGCAAGCACATCAGTTGTGTTAATGGTGGAGATTAGGGAGGGAGATGAGCATGAATGAGCTTCCGTCGCCGCATAAGAGTATCATGCCCGCATATGCACACAACAGCAGTGTTAATGAGAGGTTAGCACCATGAGTGCAATCCAAAGGACGTGAGCCTGAGAGGTGCAATCCAAAGAACATGTGAGCATGAGAGTGCAATCCAAAGGGCATATGAGCATGGGAGTGCAATCCAAAGGGCATGTGAAAGATCTAAGAGAGAGCATAGAGAGAGAGAGAGACAGTCGGAAATAACAGCTGACATTGGCAGGTAGGATGGAAACATCAGTCAGTTAAGACTTTACCTGGTTAATAATGTCCTTCCAATGATTGCTCAGTTTGTACCCATCTTCTCGGTTGAAGTTGTGTCTGTTTATATATCTGGATGGCTTCATGAACAAATCTCTGAAGGTAGCCGGTAGGTTTGCAGAGTACCTCCGTCTTGGACACAAGCACTAATGTGCTTGCATACGTGGATGGAATTCCTTTCCAGCTCAGACCCCGCTTGCTTGCCCATCACCACATATATAACCTCCTGTTGTAACAGCTCTCTCGCTGGTTCAGCAGTTCCACTGCTGGATTATATTTTTTCCGCCTGAGGACGACCGCTTTTGTTGCGATCGAAACGTCGCGATTTATTTTCGACCTACGTGACTTTACCGAAAGAACCACAGAGTATGGATTCTTGCAGTCACGAAAGCTTCAAATCAAGATTAATTGAATTAGAGGAACAGAAAAATAAATAGATTCGAAACGTACAAATGTTAAAGGACATAGTTCTTACTGTTAAGACAATTCAGCTTAGACAGGAGACCTTGCTTGAAGGGGTTGTGGCCATTTGTGGGCAAATAGTGACAGTGGGAGCTAAGGACGAGAAAGCATCCAAGAGCTTGCCTTCGGAGGAGATGGAGCAGTGAAATAATCTCGTGTGCAGGTTCTATCGAGTTGGATTGTCACATCACAGAATCCTGAGAGATGGCAGCAGCTTTGGGGGGGAGGCCTTCTTCCATCGGTGGTTGAATCATAGCCGATGCTGATGAGTGGATTTCAGGAGCTTGTGTCCTAACCCTGCCCATGCGAATGAAAGTGTTCTCACTTGGCATCTCTTGAACCTGTTATGTGTGCCCCCCCCCCCCATAGCGCACAGCCCCCTGTGGTGTCTGCGTGGCATGCACTGTAGTCGAGTCCAGAGTACTTGTGGCATTGCTGCTTTTATGAAGAACACCCCTTTGAACACACACATTTCGCTTTCACAACTCTGCTGTCAAGTATTTTTTGTATCTTTACAACTTGCCATTCCACACTTACCCACCCCTCGGCATTGGATAGTTGCTATTATTCGCGCATTGCAGTTGAGTACGGGGGTGGGGGGTGTGAATGGAACTGCCTCTGTGCCCACAGTTCAAAGTTCAGCTCCACTCCAGAAATACACTGCGGCACATTCAAGCCAAAGTGTTAACTGAATAGCAGTGGTGACGAGCTGGCCACGCCAAGTCTGTCTTTTATGTTTATTTGTCTACGCAATAAAAACATATATACCCCTAGCTTGGAGACTTCCCTCCGTTCTCCAGTTTTTTTTAACGAAACGGATGTTAGAATGAGTACCTGCTAAGCCAACAAATGATAGCATGACAGAGGAAGCTGAGTGGAAAGAAAATCTCTCACCCTTATCACCATCCATTGGTCCGTGTATCAAACTACACCTGTCGTTTTCACGTACAAAAAAGACAGCACGGACAGAGGCCTTCCCTGCCGATTATCATCGATGTTTTCCTGCAGGCAGCCATTGCAAGATAGCGTTTGCGAACTGTTATAACATGGGACCTTTTTTTGCCAGTATCATAGTATGAAAAAATCATAAGTTTTACCCTTTCTGGCAATAAAACCGGAGGTGTTAATATGTTGAAACACCAAATAGAAACCTTTTGCAAGGAATCATCTGCATTAACCACATGTATGTTCACCACTAGTACATGTGATTAATGCAGAAAGGGTAAAACCTTATTTTTTTCGGACTGTTATATTTTTGCGTTACATTTTTTTAGGCTGTGGTCATGTTTTGAGTTCTTTTTCTGGACAGGTTTTTCTTTTTTACCCAATCCACGTAATTTAGTTACATGTGTGAACTACATCACAGTGTAGTGAATGGTAAAGGAGCAGCAGCCGTGCTGTTACTCGCTCACGTTGCATAAGGACCTCTACCTAGAGGGAGGATCTGTCAAGCCTCTAGAGGGTATTTGGGCTTAATCTTAGATGGCGGCCAGGGCTGTCTTGGTTAAGATGGGGGAGTAACCCACCTGCCGATTGACTAATTGTGGTGTACTCCTTTATTCTGCTGGATGGACAGAGGCAGTAGAGGGAATGAATAAACGTGCCCATTGCTTCACGACACCACAGTAACATAGTACTGTAATTATGTTAATGATGAGCAAACTAAATTCCTAACCACAGTATGGTCAGGTATATTGGCCATATATTGTACTTTTTAGGATGAGGGCCTTCCCACGCCCTTGAAGAATCGGATTATTTTACCATATTTCACCACGGTGGTCCATGGGACTTGCTAAAGGAAGGGCTCAGACCGGTTCAGATATCACTTGCCACTGATGTTAGCCGTGGCTGGGAATCTAACTCTGTTTGTAGAATTTAATTCTACTCCGTAAGCGTAGGTAACGTATAATAATGAGGGATATAGCCAATTCACTTCTGGCGATTCAATGAATTGTCAAGATTCAGGTTTGTGAATTTATGAGCCGATTTTTTCTACTTCCTAGTGAATTAGTGGCCTCTAGTGGCTGGAGCAATCACGTGAAACCCATGACTTAAAACGTACGAATATAAACACATCGATTGATACCCACGTGATTCAATGCACGTATCGTGAGAAGATTATGCATCAAAATTAACCGATGATTAATCCGTGCGTTCTGATACTGCTAGAAATAATGGCAGTACAGTAAAACCTTGTGGGTTTCATATATCACAATGGAACCTGAAAACAACTCTTGCAGTCATTTCCCTGAACAAGGGGAGGGACAAAATAACCCTATCGCTTTGTTTGACCGTGAATGTCGTAAACTAGCCTCATTCAACAAAACCTTCAAAGTGTATCATCATTCTTGCGCCCATGCTTGCGAGCACAAAGTGCATCTTGCTGCTGGAGCTATCCCCGTAACCTCCACCCACCCTCTCCTCGCCCGTGGTTTTGCCTCCCCCAAACATGGCCATCCCACAGCACACAGCTAACTGCTGTAATTTGAGCTCCTTTCTTTAAACCTGTTCGCAAGACAGCTGTACGGACCACATTGCCCCAAACAATTTTTTTAGCCCTTGTTCTGTGTATCGGTTCTGCGCACAGTTCATGCGTTGGTAGCGGGAGCCGTTGTTCGCAGCTAATACACACTCGGATGCGTTATTTTTCGTGGAATTAGAGGCAGCAGGCTCTGCGAAGCATCGCCAATGACCACACGGAATGTTTTCAGTCTCGTCGGATCACAGAAGCGAAGCAGGTTTGAGCCTGGATAGGGTATGGACGGATGACCGCCATGCAAAAACAGGTTGTCATAGGGCTTTCGAGGTTACATGATGCAGCAAAATTTGTTGTACTGTAATTCTATCACCCCCACATCTATTCCTTCACAAGCTCATCCTGACCAGCATGGTGAAATGATCCCACGACCCCCAGTGTGTGTAGGCCCTCATCCAGCAGTGGATTTACAAGAGGATTGTACACGCACTTAAGCGCAGGGAGAAATATGGATCGAACAATTTTATCTTTATAATTTACGTTCAGTGTGGCCTTAAAGTGCGCACTTAGCAGGCGACAGATTAAACTCCATTTTGATGAGCAAAATGAGCCAGCTCAGCCCATTGTCGTTCACAATTTGACTGATTGATTTTCTGAGCTCTTCGCTTTTTTGTCATTGGTAATGCCTCGCGCGATTTAATCCGGATATCGTTTACAGATTTCTATTTAACATGCAAGTTGTCACAGCCGCTTGTAAGCCACATGCTCAACATGGCCCAACAAGTACAGTACTTGGATTATATTAATTCCATGCTCGACTAGTAATAACGTATATATTTTTTAAATTAAATATTCCACAACTTGACGTTGTACGATTTTTACAGAGTTAAATTGAAATGTGGAATACACGTTTAAGCCATATTGAGTGTACCATTAAAGCGTTTGTGGTAAAAAAAAACTTATACCAATTCACTATAACTTCAAATTAAAATCTTTTTTTCCTTCCCCGCACTCAAATTGCAGAGGGTGCTTCACTTCACATTCAGATGCCGCTATTTTACGTGGCAAAAATCCTCGCGCTCACGCGTTATGTCACACATTCTCAGGGCAAGTGCTACCGCTGCGCATTAATTCATAGTGATGTGCCTTTAAGAATGTCAAGCCATGCGGCATGGCCCATATGCCGCTTGGCACAAGGGGGTGTGGGGGGGCTTTGCTTGATTGGCAGAATTTTGGCCTGAAACCAAACACGATGGAAAATCCTTTTTTTCCCTTCCCCTTTCATTATGCGCTTAGAGCTTGTTTTATGTTTTTACTTTGTGGGACTGTAGAGTGGAACGAGCGTAGTGCGAGTAATAGGAATTTGTTTACTTTAAAATCACCGAGTGTCCGTGAAGTGTTGATTTTATTAATTTCCCCGAGTCAAAGCTTGTTCCTGAAAGCATTGCGTAGAGCCATGCGTGTGTCGAGTTGAATTTACCGTCTTGGTTTTAGCACACATGGTGCCAACTTTCCTGCTGAGAGACGGACTAAGGTTACAAATCCTAAAATTACCCATCGGGCAAGACATCGAAGGCCCAGCAAAAACAACTGTGGCACAGTCACTTTCAGATGAAGCTTCAAGATTTAAATGCGTAACATATTGATGTGATGTGCCCCTTGTGGAAAAATAACCATGTAGGATTTGTGGAAAGACCATTAAAATTACGTTGCTGCTTTGACCACCGGTGCCTTGTTGCTACAGCACCATTTTGTTTGGTAGAGATATTCTGAAGATCGTTTCCGCTTTAGACAACTGGTTTGTAAATTCATATTCTGTGGCAGGATATACCAATCTTGATTTTGAAGCTTTCGTGACTGCAGGAATCCATACTCTTGGGTTCCTTCGGTAAAGTCACGTAGGTATAAAAATAAAATAAATCACGACGTTTCGGGCACAACGCAAGCGTCCGTCATCAGGTGGGAAAGCGTGGCCTGCTGCTGATGCAGACTGTATTAAAGGTTTGAAATGGGTGTAGCCCAAGGGTTATAAAGAAGTGGCTGGGTCTAGTGATGTTAATGTGAGAAATTAGCATGTAACTGGGTACGGAAGTGGCTATGTTAATGTGAGAGATTAGCATGATGTTAAAGTGAGAAATTAGCATGTAACTAGGATATACCATATTCTCCAGTTGTGTAAGATGCACCTTCCCCCCCCCTCTTATGTTTTAAAGCATGATTTTGGTGTTCATGTTATAATCTGGGGAACGCATAATCTTTTTTCAAAAGACGTTATTTTAATGTAGTTAAGAATAATCAGAGGACGAAAAAACCATAACCAGCCATTCAGAATAACCTTCCGGAGGACATCTTTCTTCCCATTTAAAGCAGTGCATTCATATTCATCATCCGTAAGATGGCTTTCCACAGAACGGTCGTACCGTATTCTCACCATCATAAAATACACTTATTTCTCAGTGGGGCCCAAAATGTTGGGGTGCGTCTTACTTTCTGGAGCGTCTGGAGAATACGGTATATGACCAATAGCTTTCGCAAACAAAAGTACAGTACTCCATAATGAAGGTCACCGGCTATTGTAAAGTCTTTGCACATACCTGTGCGGGGTCAACACGCTTGCTCCATGTGACTACAGCAAACTCTTGTCTTCTTTCATATGGCATGGGGGCGGGGTGGGGAGAAGCAACAAGTTGTATAGATGATGTCATAGTTGAATGTTAAGTTCATTCAACCAATCCAAGGCAGCAGCAGACGCTGTATGGATTGCAGCGATACCGCCAGGGTGTGTGTGGATGTGAACTGGATTAAATGCCCTACGCATTTGGATGCCCGTGGCCAAATCATCTGGAATGCCTCCAATCTAGCTAAGCAGGGATGAGCCTGGATACCACTTCGATGGGCAACCCTCATGCACACCGATTGGCTAAGTGTGGCATGATAACCCTCATTGCCTGAAACGGCGTGGGGATGCCCTGGCAAATTATTGTATAGCTACATTCGAACACACTTCACTGTACTTAGGTTTTTTTTTTCTGTAAAGTCACGTAGGTAAAAAATAATAGAAATAAAATAATAATAAATGAAAATAAATCAATTAAATCACGACGTTTCGGAGGCAACACAAGTCTCCGTCTTCAGGTGGGACCGTCACAGCTAAATTTACTGTATCAAGTGAGGAAAAATCCAAGAGACAAGCTCTTAAATACAAGTCAAGGGGAGGGGGAGGGTTTTATCTGAATGTGGTAGTCGGGGAATGGAACGGGGGGGGGGGGCTAGAAGAGAGGGTACAATTGGTGCACCTCGCCCGGGGTCACGGCCGATGTTGGCTACCAAATCCACTTCACTGACCTCTTTTTAAATCTTTTATTAAGTCCACTTGCTTGCTTAGGACCGTTTTTTAACCCACTACCCGTGATCCAATCGAGCTGACATTTTGCACACTCCTTGTGCGTGACAATTTCTTTTCGTGAAAAAAAATGTCAAATTTTACACTTTTTAGGTAAAAAAAATTATATTTAATTACCAATTGCTTAATGGTGGCAGGCAATCATCTGACCCATAGGTGGCAGCCATCTCAAGCCAGAGGACTAGCCGCCCATTTCAAAGACCAATGTGGGCTGGGTTGTGACCCATTGAACGCGCATAAAGGATTGTGAAAAACTTAGTTTTTACGGGTTAATTTTTTAACAGACAAGAGCAGTGCCACGTGATGGCATTGTGACGCGCGCGTGGACAGGAGCGTGCATGCAGGTGGGAATGAATGGCGGCTCTCGTTGATTCGTTGCGTCGTCTGCTCGTTTGAACGCAGACCCCGGCTGGGCATCGATAAACCGCGGCGTGCTCGTCTGCGATGAGTGCTGCAGCGTGCACCGCTCCCTGGGCCGTCACATCTCCCAGGTCAAGCACCTGCGGCACAGCAACTGGCCGCCCTCCCTCCTTCAGGTGAGTGCCTTCCTCGAAGTCCGGCTTGATGTGTTTAACCAGCTGGGAACACAAAGAAACCAGTATTAGTGTTAATTTTTCTACGAGTGAGAAATGTATCAAACCAAGTCCTGGGTGAGGGGGAATGTTATCCTTCCCTTGCCACCTCCGATATACGCTGCATCGGAGGTTTAGTCTAATTAATCGGTGATGTTGATGAGGGTGGGTTTCAAATAAAGTCATTTTTCGGTAAATTCTCAATGCATTGATGAAGGCCTCCACACCATGTCACTAATGGGAGTTTTATTTTTCTTACCGTACTTCACCACGCTGGTCAGTGGGTTGATAAAGAGGCGGTGAGGGTATGAACCAATTTTGATATTCGCCTCCACGGCCGGGAAACGAATTTGGGTCACCGGCTTTACACCGCAGCACGCTAACCACTGTACCCGCCGCTCCACCCGAAGGCCAATTTAGGACTTTTCACGTACTTTTGATGTACCACGCATTTCCCAGGAACGCTCATCCTTTACTGTACTTAACGCGATGCCAGCTGCTTTTCCCTCAGCAACACGGCGGTGTCGGGGTCACAGTTCCGAAGCAGGCGTGCGGCTAAGATGCTCGCAGCGATAGGTCTCAAGTGGTTGCGGTCCGCGCGAAATGAAGTAGGTCGGCCCACGGTCCCATCAGCGTTTCCCAAACTGAGTCCGCTGCCTTGCTAGGTTACTTGTGGCCACCAGCGTCGTTGTAGAAGGGCTGCGTTTAAAATTCTGCCTTCAGTTCCTTGGGCACTCTTTTTATTGCGGTGCGTTGCATGCAACTGTAGTCTGGTGCTTCATCACCAATTGAATTACGTGTTTAAAAAGTACGTTGTGTATCGATTTCGAAGACATTGCTGGAACTGTGCGGCCAAGTGTTACCGTATTCTCTACAAAAGGCGCGCTCTTAACGCTATGTTAAAGCAAAGGATGGGGTGAGGGGGTTGAATGATTTTTATCATTCGGTAGATTTGTATGTGTGCGCGTGTATGACCAGATTTGTATAACTTTATTGACACATGGGCGCACGTGTGGGGTTGGGGGCTTACTTTCCCGTGCGTCTTATAATCCAGAGAATGCAGTCGTCGTTTTCTCATGCCGTCCTAGAGTTGTTCTGTGCCTTTTTTTGTGGCGTGCAAAGTGTTGTATCGTGTTGCAGTGTGCAAAGAAAATAAAGTCGTGGCTTTTAAAAAGGAAAAAAAAACGTACGTTAGAATCAACCACGAACTATAACATGTTTCTTTTGCTTTTCAATGCAATTGCTGGCAGGTAGGCACAGGAAAGTGATGTTGTGCGATTTTAGTCCACATTGTGCGTGTGTGCTGGCATTTAGTTCTCCCTCCCCACTCCACCCCTTTGAATAAGTGATGAGCTGTGTTTAAACGTAATGCCTTTGCAGTGTGACAAGCACTTAATTGAGAGCTGAAACTGGAGCAGAATGATTAATAATGTAGGACTCTATACCTGGGAATTTAGTTTATTGTTCTCATTAAGGTTCTCTCGAATGGACACTTGTCGACACAAGCACTCGGGGGGCGCTGCTCACCTCGGTCTAAACAACTCAAGAAAATTGCCGTGCAGGTTTCCAGTTGTCTCTCACTAGCAGCAGTCACTGGGGAGAGAAGAACAGTTAGGAGGAGGAGGAGGAGGCTTTGCATCATCTGGAGAGATATGTAGATAATGCAATAAAGTATGAAAGCTCACATTGAAGAGGGTGATTTGTTTGAGCAGATGCACTCATTTATTTTCAGTTGGGGCATTTCATAGGCTATAGTTAACACGGCATTGCTACAAATAAACGCTTATGAAATGCAATACTGTGCTGCGCGTGCAACTTTAGCACCACTGCAAATATTTCCCATTTAAGATGCCTTTCAGAATATTGGTAAAAGGGTTGAGAAGTTTAATTCCCAAGCATACTAAACAAAATCTGCACGTCTATTTATGCAGGGATTTGCGCATTAAGAGTTGCGTATGTTGTGAAGGTCAAGTAAACACATTTTAATTCAACCCCGTAATGAGGGGTGGAGCTGCGATGCAGGTGGTTCGTGCACTGCGCTATAAACCCTGGAACCGGAGTTCGATTGCCGGCCATGGCTACCATCACTGGGCACTCACCTCCACCAAACCCGCATGGTGAAATATGGTTAAACAACCCTCACAACCAACATCCAAGTGCTGTATTGTGACAAGGTGCTGAAAGTTAAGAATGACTATATTCGTGTCAAGTGGATCCGAAATCCACTGGAGGTTTTTATTTTATTTTCCAATACCCCTTAGCAGGTGTAGTCAGGAGATTTTCAAGTGAGCATGTGTATACGAAATATAATCAATCATTCTCAAGGTTACATACAGTGATTCAACCTGTTTTTTTTTAACCAAAAGTCAAATCCCTGATGGCCAAAACATTTCAACCTTACAAATGAACTAGTATGTAACTAACGGCCAGCACTGGATTTGTTTGCTTTGAAGACAATTGGGGAAAAAAAGCCATCTTGGCATATTTTCAAACCCAGCTGCTATTGTAAAGTACTGATTCTATCCAAAGAGCAAGCCGAGCCCCTGAGCGGAGCACGTGATTTCTGTGTCGCGTGCTCGATCACTTGCTCATAAATCTGGGCAACACAGGCGTTGGTTTTGAATAGAATCCGTCTCCCAGATCAACTGCCAGGCAGCGGTAAAAAAATAATTCTCTCCTCGAAATGCCGTTGCCTCCGTCGATAGAATCTCTGACATTTAATCCAAATGATCCTTTGGATTAAACAGTGCATGTGTTGAAGCTTACGATTTATGCTGCATCAAAACTGCCGACGGTTTCCCAAGCAATAACGATAAATCAGAACTTAAAAGCGTAATGTATAGACTTTCAAGATGTACCTTTTTTTAGTCGAATTTCCTCCAGTTTTATTCAACATCGTGTTATGACAACCGTATAGAGTAGTGTTAATTTTCGAGGACATTTTTATTAGATTTTTTCCACGAGCGAAAACAGCCTTTGTGCCGTATGTTCACTTTATTTTTGAGGAGTAATTTTAATTAATACATTGATCCTTGTATCAGTGACATTGAATGTAATATCCAATTAATTTTTTTTGTATTTTTAAATAATAGCAGGTATCACAAACCTATTTTGACAAATTCAGAGTGGTTAGGTTTTTTTCGTTACAAAATATTAATTCCACATCCTCCCTCACATCATACATTGCAACATCCTGACGTTCTGGATGACATTACCAGGGGCATCTTCAGTATCTCAGGCACACCGGACTCAGAGCAGGCGGGGGGGCAGAGTGGTTAGGTTTAAAACTGCCTCGGTCAATAAACTATTAATTGTAATCACATGACTACATCTCTTGCATAAATTGAGCACTACTGTGCAACGCTTTGTCCTGAGTGGCATTGTCTTTGTTCAGAGTGGTTCTAACTGCCTGCAATCTTCTGGAAAAGTAACCACGAAACATGTGGAGTTCAAATCTCAGAACATCCACGTGGCTTTACTGCTATATGAATATATAAATTGACTTGTTAACAGAAAAAGGTTAAAGGTGCAAATGTGAAATTGCTTGCTAACACCGCTATGAATGGAAGGGCCTCCACGAGAGGGAAACCCTGGTGGACATTTGGTCTATTCTTCCACACCGACTGAGGTGGGGGGGCATCCACATTTTAACCCATCACTCACACCATCTTTTAATCGACTAACTGCGCGATAGAACAAACAATCACGGTCGATTAATTGTGGTGTAAATTAACGTTCATACTGCCGGGTGTATTTCATCCAGAGGTGGAACCACGGCGGTGTCGTGGACGAGCGACAGCGTTCGCCGCATGGTGCAGAGCTTCGAACCCAGACTGCTGCGGTCATCTTATCTTAATCTTAGCGAAATGTATATAGCTCCTTAAGCAAGGCGCTTTGCAAAGAATTATCAACGGTGCAATGCGTGTGTGAATGTAATGGTGGAGATGAGGTGAATGAAATAGATGAAGCAACGGGCAATGGATGCGTGAATTCGGTGAAAGCTAAATTGATGACAGGTAAATTATGAATGGATTGAATGAATGAATAGGGAATGAATGATAACCATTTCATGAGAATATGAAGAGGGAACAGTAACGGTGGTGGTTATGAGGGGGGGATTAAGGGTTCGTCGGGTGAGCTGGGAAAAAATACCTAAGTTTTGAGCGAGGAGCGGAAACGAGTGATGGAAGGCGACTTTAATGTGGAGGGAAATTTTGTTCCAGTGAAGAAGGGGGGGGGGGGGCAAGAAGAGACAGAGCGACAGTGGATTGAGCTCAAGGAGGAGGATTGAGAACGTGGAGCGCGAGAAGGCACACAGCAAGAGACAAGTGGCAAGATATGGCGAGGTCCATATTGGCAGATTAGAAAAAATTACCCGAAATCGAATAATTTTGAATGATCCATAGCATAGGCCCCCCCCCCCACCGACTTGTCAAACTGCTGCAGACTGTCAGTGAAACCGGGTGCCCTTGTGATCGCCTTGCACGATAAGAATGGCACGAATACCAAATGTACTAAATTGATTGATTATTGAAAATCCAATGTGCTAACCTTTACACCACAGCAGCTGATATTATCACGTTATTTTTCATTACGACAATGTACAACACAAAAACATGTTGTCCGAGTACACGATGTGTTTGTTGTATTACGAGCCCATTTTCGTCAGTCCATTGCTGGATCTGCGCCTTCTGTGCCATGCAGATCGTGGGGGTTATTTGACCATACTTCACCATACTTGTCAGTCTGGAATGGTTAATGCAAGGCACATCGAGGTTGGAGCCTTAGAACAGTACAATAGATTTGCTGCACCACTCTGCTAAGAACATATCTGCGTAGCAGCCTATAGCACCTGTTTGTGCTTGGTGCTTACCCATTCAAGTCCTGTCCAGGCTCGGATCAGGTGTGGTTAATTCCAGTGATGTATTTGCAGTTAATGTTCAGTGTAGGTGTTCCAGCTATGAACACGCTGTGTGTGGTTTAACCAATTGTGGTACATTAACATCTGTGCACCTCCATCCACCAGGAGTTTTAGAAAATAAAAAATGGAAACTCTGCTAATGCAACAATTAATGAAAATAGTTTTTTACACTTGTGCTTAAGAACAGTTTTGTGTGTGCTTCGCTGTTAAAAGGATTGATGATCTGAAAACCAGTTGTGACCTCTCGCATTGTGCTGCGGTTTAGTAACTGCAAAGTGCACCGACTTAACGTTGAGAATTTGAATCCAGTGTCTTCTAATGCCACGCTTTGAAGTTAATGATCCCTTGACACTTTTTACAAATGTGGGCTCCTTTGTGCCATTATTGTGATCACGTTTGTATTATCCACAATAAGTCTCGAGTATGTATGGCCACTTAGAGTATCATTTGATTTTTCACCTTGCTACATTACTCTCCATATTTGAGATGGATCCTGAAACACTGTTGACCAATAACAGCACTGTGGGCCCAGAAAGTTGTGTTTGAGAGTAGATGTAAAATGTGTGATGCAAGTGCATTCTTAAGGTCATTGTGTGCCTTCTGTGGATTGTCACTCGTCAATGATACCGGAACTGGTTGTGTAATAGTTAAAACAATATACATCTATGATGTATCATGTTGTTCTAGGATACCGTGCATTTCGACAATGTATTGTGTGGCAGTTAAAATATAAATTCTGACTGCAAGCGTTTTCACCACTTAAGAATAGCACCAGCCATTATCCATCCACTGCTGGATAGTGGTCGCCCCTTTTCATCGCCATCACTCGGTATCTTGCTGCCAGCGTTGATCTCACTCCTGCACAAGGCACTGGTCGCCATCGTTCCATCTCCGCAGTGGTGGTACTCTTCCGGTGGTCTTTCTACTTTGGCTAAACATTTCATCACCAGTCTCGGCCACTGTCCAGCCCAGAGCCCATTTACTTTTCTTAGTTGTCAACATGATGCGTTTGATTCGTGTTTGCTCCCCAATCCATGCATTCCATTTTAAGTCTCGGTGTAATTCCAAAGCGTGCATCTCTCCTCGGTGTCTTTGCGCACAATGCAGCTTTTGTCCCATTGTCTTTATTGGTGGTCGTGGCTCTAATCCATGTCAAAACTGTCAGTGAAAAGTGAAATCTACCAATTCTTACAAATGCTCCCTCTTGCTCATATTACATTGTGAAAATCTGTCCAAGCTCTCCCACTACATTCTATGCATCTGCATCGACTCCTATCAGCCAAAGAATCACTGGTAATCCATCACCGAGATCTTCTCCGTGTTTACCTTCTGGCTGTTGTCGGGTTCATGGATTTAGTGTTTTGCTTTTTATTTTTTTGACGCCCCTAGGAAGCAGGTACTTCTCTCGCTGTGAAGCTGTGGTTGACACTCGAGCTTTGGCGCCTGCAAACATGCCCCGGACTAATTAAGCACATCACTGTAATTTGATTTATAGATGGGGCGGCTAATAGAGTTTTTCCAAACACTTAATAAGTTTTGCCGTTACGAAACGTTGGGACGATGTGCTGGCGCACAGACGCTTCAATTTGTGTTCGACTTGATTAAAACCAGAATGTGAAAATAAACACCAAGGGTAAAAAAAAATTAGTCGCTGGCTTATGCCAAATGAGAAGTTATTCATCTTTTAGGAATTTATTTTATGCATCTATGGTGTCGAAATGGGGCCTCCTTGTAGGGTATTGCGAATATGGATCACTCACTTGTGTGGATGGCACCCACATCAACACAGCAGCTGCCACAGCGATAGGATGAGTGAGGCAAGCGGGTAACCACGTGACTAAGATGCAACCGAAAGTCGGCAGCCATCGATCACTGGTAGCCAGCAACAATACGTTTAAACAGCAGCCGAAGACAGTGTGATGAACGAGAGGCCACTGCTTGTGTGAACACCGAATACATTTCGGCACGCGAAATCCATCGTGTTGTTGCTGCTGCTCTCCACTGTTCCTGTCCAGTCAAACATGTGGACCAAAGCTTAAGATCAGAATGTTTGTTTTGGGTGATTTTTCCATCGCATTTCGTCACTCAATGCCATCAGTCATTGTGTACTGATGTACTATATATTTTTGCAAACATGGCAAGTTATTTTTTTTCGGAACGCAGCAAATTTCTACAAATATAACACACTTGGGCAGTGGTCTTATGTTGCACATGGCACTGCTGTGGTGAGATGTTAACCATCTCGCCTGGTATGGAGGAGGTTCCGGGTTCAATCCCGACCCTGGCACTTGCATTTTTGTAGTTTGCACGTTGTCCGTGGTCGCATGGATTTTTCTCCAGGCGCTATGGTTTTTCCCTCCACATGTACTTAGATTGTTTGGCTGCTATTAAATGCCCACAAGCCATTTCGTTGGGCTTTCATTTGTGGCCAGGTTGCTTCTGATAAATAACTATGTTTTATTTTTATTATTTCCCTTCTACGTGACTTTACCGAAAGATCCAAGAATAAGAGCTATATAGTTGTGTATTTTTATATTACCAGGAAACGCAAACTGAATAGTTCGTTAAAAACGTACCTCCACCTACAATTCTAGAACTTATTTGAATTGAGCATTAGACCAAATTGTGGAGTGGCCATATGGGATCCTGGATTCGAATCCAGACTGCTACCCATGAGGAATCCAGACTGCTACCCATGAGGAATCCATTGAGTTGGTCTAACTTTAACCACCCCTTGGCTGCATACACATCATACGAATTGTTTAAATTGCCATTTTGTAGCTCAGACATAAATAAGTTTGACAGACCTGCCAAAATAACGCCTTATCCAGAGATTATTAAATAGGTGGACCCGAGTGTGGATAGATTTATATTAAACGGATTTCATAAGTAGCTACATGACATTTCAGAGATGTTCTGACAGTGATGAGCCATTAGAAAAAAAGTCAGAAACACTAAATGGCATGTTTTTTTTGCACTTGTAAAAGTTATGCTTAGTTTACACATCACTTTACCCTTATTTTCAAAAGCCATGTCACGTCACCCCATCGCGATGATGCATACCCTGCTACAGTTGTACAAAAGGTATCATTCCAAAATCTGTGCGTGATCCTGGAAACAAATGCCAAACCATGAGCTCATTTTTTCCAAAGTGCTTCGGAGGTCACGGGCAAGCCAGAACGTAGGTGCGCGGTCAGAGGCGTCGGGAACGCTTTGCTACGACGATCGCCAGCTTTGTAACGCCTGTGAATCCAGCGCGGGAATTACCCCACTTTACGATTTGGGAGCTGGCTCCGGTGTTGCGGGTGCCGCATTGCACCGTTGCTAGGATTAGGCGAAGGGCTGGCCCCGGGGAAGTCATGCGTCCCGCGTGTGTGTGTGACCTTGGCTGTTTGAGAGCGCATTTGTTGGCGCCCCCGTGGCCCCAGCTCTATGGCATTCCTGACTGCGCAGTCATCTCCCTCGGAACAAAAACGCGAGCAGCCATCCCCACAATGAAGGCCATTATGCGGTTTAAACATACACGACCTGCCATCGTAAAGCGACTTTATTTATTTATGTTCAGCTTACATTTGTTTTTGCCTTTGTTCTTACGTAACGTTGCCAACATATTTTATGAAGTGTGGAATATTGCCCGCTTTATTTTGTCTTGTGCCTCTGTCTACTGTGTTCATTATAAGGTTTTTGGGTTAGATCGCGCAAGTGTAAATGTGTCGTAACCCTCCACCACCCGACATAGCAAGTTTAGGTTTGTCACAAACAACGTGCCAATTAATTTCTACTTCAAGCCCACCGGTGGTTGGAGTAAATCCACGACATTTACTATTTGAGTACGACGGTTTGCCGGTAATTACATCCAGAAACGGACGATTTCCCAACACACCGGTGGGGCTGAAGTAGTAACTAATTAGCACGTTGTTTACGTTAGACCTTATTGGCTGTGTCAGGTGGTGGAGGGTTACGACACATTTTTACTTACGCCATCTAACCCATAAACCTTTGAATAATATTGGTCACGAAAGCCTACGTGTTAAACTGTGCCGGTTTTGTAGTTTGACTATCATATGCCCTAATTTTTTATGAAATGGACAGGTGCATTTGTTAAAACAATACTCTGCATTTGCTAAACTTAGAGAGAAAAAACCTAAGAATATGAATACTTGCAGTCACGAAAGCTTCAAATCTAGAAACTTAGAGAAGTCTTGTGCCTGCTTCTACCATTGTGCAAAATAATACATTTGGCGTCTACCGGCATTGTTAACATGTGAACCTTTGTTTATAACGTGACCCTTTTAGATGCCACAAAAGGGCATTGTGCACTTATGCAGGCAGCGAATGAGACAACACTAAATACCAGAAACGTTCGAGAAAACAAACTGGACAAATGTTAAACTAAGATGGATGATTAAGCAGTATACCAACAACAGTGGGCTTAAATGTGGAATTTGGTAAGATGTAATGAAAATAACTTCACTTATAATTTTTTATGAAAAATTGTGTAGTATACTCTTATACAAGCACACAACTTTATCTATCTGATGAATGCTGCACTTTCCGTCGTTTTCATGCAGGGGCGCTGCAAACCTACGCGCCCCCTGCATGAACGACGGAGGCGCAGGGACAGACGTTCGATTACGTTGGAATCGATCTGCAGACGGCGGTCTTCTCTCATGGCCAGCTCTATGTCGCTTATCTCGAGCCCGCACTCCCAAACGGGTGAAAGTCCGCATCAAACCAAACCCCCAGCAAGACCATCTACTTAATGACGAGAGAAAATTCACACGAAATGTCTTTTTCAATTAAGTCTTCCAGATGTAAAATGATATAAGCTTTTAATGACGAAATAAAATTATCTAATTCAAAACATAATACAATTCAAAGATGTTTCATTTTAAAACTTCAAAACGGAGCATTGGGTCGTTGCGTGAATGCGTCGTTCGTGTGCAATTTGTTTGTGAACAACCCCTAGTTTAACATATTTGATTAGGTCAGTAGGCATGTAAATATTACCCTCCATCAACCTCCCAGTGATTGGATAAAATATACCAATTCAAAGTCACTTAATTTTAAGGCAGTAGTTCTTAACCTGGGGTGCTAAATGCTCTTTCTGGGGTTACAAGACATGCCAGATTGTTTTTGAAGGTAAATCACCGAAACACAAATTGGGCGCCGGCACATAAGTACAACTACTTCTTTCATCAAACCTATTTGCTTATTAAACTTTAACGTTTGAGAACCAAAGGGGTGCAAGGCTGCAGTAAAGGTTAAGAACCACTGATTTTTAGAATACCTTTTTGTAGCATTATTTACAATGTCATGTGTATGTCTCATGTGTACAGCATTCCACTTTATTGGCCAAAAACACTTGTATACATTTTAATATCAAACGTATTTATTCCCACAAATTATTTGAAGTAATCATCAATGTTAGAGTATTTAAATCAGTAACCTGATGCATTGTTGCATGCCTAGTGCCCATCTCATTAATATAACCACACAGGTATGAGGATGATGGGATGCTGCTGTGGTGTATGAGCACACTAGACTTGCCAGTTAGAGGTCACTTTCCGTCAGCTGGCTTGGCAGTTGAAACAATGGTACAAGTTTCCCTATCCCCCACTTCTGTCCACCCAGCAATATAAATGGGTACTGCAAAGGCAGTTGATGGCAGACCATGTTTGGTGGAGTAAAGTGCAAATACTTCCAAATCTTCCAGGATGTCTGGCCAGAATGAAGAGTAGGCCAGATACCCTCTATAGCTTTCTTTAGTGGAGGCCCTTCAATCAGCAGCCACGTGTACATGAGCACTCATAGGGCTGCTCCTTTACCTTCTACGCGAACTATGTATCATGTTGATGTTTTTCTTTCGCATCGTATGGAGCCAACCGTGATAATTAATCGGCTCGAGTATGGAACCTGCTGGAGCACTCGTTGGCAAAGGACACTTCGTTTCAAAAGCCTTGAGGCAAATGTTCCAGCAACTTGTCTAACCATGTTGACTCTACTCTACCGTGATCTTTCAAATTTTCTATGCATTTTATTTTCCCCGATATTCATTTTTGGCTTGCCCCTTCCTCTCACGATTTTAAACCATCTTTCAGACTTTTTCTAGCTTCAGCCGTGGCACCTGTTTACACAGCAGTGTGTCACAACAATGTGGACCCATTCTTTTGCCAGCAGCTCCCTCCCGCATAACTAACGGCATGATGGTGGGAGAGTACACAGTGCATTGGGGCGGATGTCTTCTTACAATTTTTGTTCCCACCCATTGCTCCTCCACCCACTGAGAATAGCACTGAGATGTGGTACATTTTAACGGATCTGTGCCCCCTCCCCCCCCCCCAAAATATGCCAAATAATACCAGCTAAGCTTGTGAAATATGTAACCAGGTGGGAGACGGCTTCATGAAAACACTCGCAACAGTGTTGACATTCACATGGCTTATTCGCAGGAGCCATGTGTTGATCTGTTCCTTACAGTTCTGCGTTTTGGTGTGGAGGTTTACTTGGGGGGGGGGGGGGAGGAGGTTCCAGATGCTTGCCCAAAGCCGTTTGTTGTAATGTCCAATGTGAAGTTTCCTCATAAAGCCGACAGATGGGGAACTCGGGCGATGGCGAACGTGTAGATGAGCGAGACGTGGGTATCGGCGTGTGAAATGTCAAGCACATTTAAGACCAGATTGAATCTCCTCTCCAGAGCCACATTTGTTCGTGTGGGTCTCA
This sequence comes from Callorhinchus milii, assembly GCF_018977255.1. NCBI lineage: Eukaryota > Metazoa > Chordata > Chondrichthyes > Chimaeriformes > Callorhinchidae > Callorhinchus > Callorhinchus milii. The sequence continues at coordinate 56,314 of NW_024705184.1, forward strand.
AGCTGCCATGCCCCATGAGTTATACATTCAGAGGTGGCCTTAGCAGTTTTGGGGCCTTAATTGGAACCACTGGTGGGGCAGGATAAGCCGATCCCAAGCACTGCATTGCACCGAATTCTCCAGGTCTTAAGATACTTTTTCACCTGTGTTTTAAAGCAACACTGCATTAAATACAGGTGGCTTATTTAATTATTGAAAATATTATTTAGCAACACCCACGATGCGAAATTAATTTTCACAGGTGTCCTGGAGCCATTAAATAACCTGGTTATTGTCTAATCTGTGCATGACCATTACTTTGAGGTCCCCCATGAGGAACTTGATGATTTACAGCTGCATGTTGTACCAATATTGGATGGCAACAGCATTACAAATAGCACTACAAATAGCACTACCTCATGTCCACTGCTGTATAATTAGGAAGTTAGTTATAGCTTATGATACTCATTGGGTACACAATAAACGGAGAATAATGCTCGAGTGTTAACACAAGGATAATGGCCGTGGTGTACTGGTTAGCACACAGGACTTGTAAACCAGAGGCCGTGTCCAATCTCCCCCCTGTGTGGCAATTGAAGCAATGGGCACATTTCTTAAATCCCAGCCACTTGTCCATCCAGTAGTACAATGGGTCGACCAGTTCGTCAATCGATCCAAGGGGTCACGGTGAGTGGGAAAAGAGTTGATTATTGCCATCCCGTTCAAGAGGTCTGACCAGCGTGGCCAAAGACTAGGCCCATATACCATCTGGTGAAGGCCCTTCTACTAGCAGTGGCATGCGTAAGCAATTGCGAGGCTACATTACACCTTTACACGACATCAGTAAAACATTTGTTTTGCATACGCTGCCATTAACGTTGTCAGTTTAATCAGAGTAGCAGCATACACTGTAAAGCTTGTGAAGGACTGAACTTCGCTATGCAAACGTTGCGTTTGCCATGAAGATAAAGTAAACACTTGCAATTTGAATTATGGATTCCAATATCAAGCATGACCTTTGCACACAGCATAGCCACTGCAGTGTGTGATTAGGCAACAAAGAGAAGCTTGTAGGGAGTTTAAGTTAATGTGCTGCTGCAATGCGTCCTCTAGTATAAAAGTGCTGTTTTCTACGTAGTAAATGCATGCGGCTACTAGAAGCAGTGTGACTTTGCAAAGCAGGTTTTTAAAACATTAAATGACACTTTTTTTATCCAGGAAAACCTCAGTATCAACTCATTTTCAAGAGGGTCCTGCCAAGTTCAGTCGGGGAGGAGGGGCAATGCTGCGATGTAATATCCCAATTGAGTAATTTGCAGATCAATTTTCAGCATTGAGATGTCTGACCAACACCAATGAGTGTGTCTTTTAGCTATGGGACAAAACCAGTCAACCAACGAAACCCATGCAGAACATGGGGGAGAACATACAAACTTGACACAGCACCGGAGTCAGGAATTAAACCCACGTCTTTCTTGCAGCGAGGCACAAGTATTACCGCTGTGCCTTTCTACCACAGGTAAAACAATATTTTTATGGCACTGCTATCTTTTTTCCCCAATATGACAATCAGTTCTTCTTGTGGGTACCGGTAGTTATGGCCAAGAACATAAACTATTCCTCTATATCCATACGAGCTTTTTTGCGGGTCCAAGGACGGGGTGTATCGTGCAGTAAATCTGAAATATTCAATAGAAAAATTGTTCAGCTCATGATTATTAATGAGGGGGGTTGCCCCATTTGGAGTGACGTCACCCGTTAATGGTTATTGGGGAGGGGTGCGGCACGTGGAGTGACGTCACCCATTAATGGTTATTGGGGAGGGGTGCGGCACGTGGAGTGACGTCACCCGCTAATGGTTATTGGGGAGGGTGCGGCACGTGGAGTGCGTGACCTTCTTGTGCGTTAGTGTAAATTTCCACGCGGACATGAATATTAATGAAGGGGGGGCTCTTTTGCAGTGACGTCACGTACGGATGTAGCAGTGTGCTGCGTAGATTTATTTTTTACCGTCACTTTCTGAACATAAACGTCATATTTGAAGTGACTTTGAGTAATAAATTATTTAATTTGGCTCGACCTTCCTCTGCGTGCGTGTAAAAATCCACCCACTCATGAATATTAATGAGTGGGTGGGCCTCATGGGGAGTGACGTCACACGCGGGACACATTCTTGGCTTATTATAGCCGCAATGTGTTATCGCCCATATAATATTCCAGTACCGCACTCGTGTTGTCCATTAAATGGATGGCCCACGATGTAGAGATGGCACATGTCAATAATCTGGTAAACGAACAGCATGGGTCTTAAGACAAATCTGCTCTAGAGTTATGCACTTTGAAAAATCCTGCTGGTTAACGGGTCTCAAATCAGGAAATACATTTTAGCATTCATGTGGAGAGGGGAACTGTATTAATTTGTAATGTAGAGCCTTTTGTCAAGTAACAGAACCATGAAGGCCCCCTCTATAGCCGCGTTGGTTATGGGGTTGTCACACCATACTTCACCATGCTGGTCAATATGGGGTGGTCAAGGGGCCCAGATTTAGTTCCAATATTATTTGCCGCAGATGATATCCATGGCTGGGAATCGAGCGCAGGTCATCGGTTCATCGTGCACTGCAATAACCACTGCCACCAGTCAATTATGTACCAACCCATTAGTTTCATAACAAAGTTTAAGTGCGAATTAAATAGTTTGCACCCAAATATACGTCTGTATACTCCAATCTGTTTTTATTAATTAATTGCCAAATATGATCCAAGACATGCAAGAATCGGGTCCATGTTATTCTCCCCACAGTAGAATTAAGAGGTACCGACCTAGTTTTGTGGATTACACCTCCAAATACAAAAAGACGATTTAGCCAGATTGCTTTTAAGGTGAAAAGCATCGATGATACACGTGCTTTGAAACCCATTGACAGAGCCATTAAATACAATCTTGAAGGGTAATTTGTATGTCAGTGGCCTCGATTTTTTTAAGTTCAAAATCTTTCTTGGTAGCAGGTATTGACAAGCCTGGGTGCTTTAAAAAAATGGCACTTTTCTGCTGGTAGTGCCAAATGAGCTTTTCCTTAATTTCAGCAGTGGGACGCCAATCCCTGTGCATGCATACGCAGGAGTAGGCGCTTACTAGCAGCAAGTGCCTAAAATATGCAGGATCCTCAAAAAAAAGTCCTGAAACTCGTGGCTTTCATAGATGTCAATATTTACACTGGTCAACAAAAAAAAAAACGTTTTTTTCTGGCCTGGACTTTTGCAGCTGTTTGACTAATTTCAGGGTGCTGGTTCCAAATCTGATCTCAGATTTGCTCTATCAAATCTAATTTTTATGCTATTGGCATACCTCATTTTCATTGATTTTACCCAAAATTAACTCTGTCACTTATGATTGCAAGTTGTTGCGAGTCAGCGACTGCTTTAGTGTTAAAATATGGTGCTGTATTTTTAGGATAGTGTGTTTATAATATCATTCTGTATATATCCACATTTATTAAATATTTTTCTTCTGCAGTTTTTATTGAAAATGCTATATTTTATATCTCCAAAACCTGATGTGAGACAAAAACTGATGCCAGATTTGGAATCAGCACCCCAAAATTCTTAAAACCGTTGGAATACATTATGCCAGAAAAAGTGTGTCGACCAGTGTTATTAACAGGCACTCACACCCACCTCCACAATCCACCAGATAACACATCGTGCCACCTCAGCCATCGGCTTGAGACAACTCCTCCACACCATCCAGCAGTTGTCCAATCCTTGAGCCCAGCCACAAAGGGTTCCGTTCCACAAGTTTTGGTAGCCTATGCAATTAAACTTCCTGTTGTTCAGGCCAAGGCACAGTCGTCGGGCAGTGGGCAGCAGATCTGACGACATTAGTCATGGCGCTTTCGCACGTAGCAGGAAACTCACAAGCAGGTTTGCCATGTTCTCCTCCCACTTCGTCACCTTGGGTTGGTTGGAAAGGCTTCATTTTAACTCTTAAGTTTAAAATTAGTTTTTCCATCCTGCCATGGGAAAATAAGTTACCCCTTGGCATAGGGTGTTGCAAGCGACAGACAGCCCCTTTGCTTCCACTATGCACCTACGATGCCTTGGACTTGATCTTGGCCATACGCCAGTATTCACTCGGGTCCCGACGGCCACAGGGGTGTCCCGATTACTCCAAGGACCATTGTGTGTACAGCTTATTATATTAGTATAGGATTTCACTCGCAGCATAATCCCTCGCAGTCCCCGGCAGGCTGTTGAGTTGACTTTGCTTGCCTTCATTCCCTGTTCCTGCTGTTGTGATGACTGCCTGTAGTGCGGCCTGTCGATTGGCTTAGCGGTGGTGATATCATCCGCCTCCTGTGTCTGCTTTTATACACAGCCCCGAGCCAATGGAGAGCAGCTCCACTCTAAGCCGTTGCACCTGGCTGTCGACAATTTCTCCCCATCAGAACTTTGCACACGTTTTATTCAGCCAATCAGCTGCTTGAATTTGATAAAGCATTCAAAACCAACCAATGGTTAGCAAGCGTTCAATCACCTGCTGGGGAGATGAGTCAATTCCCTCTCCACACTTTCAAAATCCCACTATCAAGGTGGTAATTCTGCAGGCTGTACAGGTGACTTGCCACTTCCCCAAACGTGCAAGTTAAGCCAATCAGAGCTTAATAACATCTAATTGACTGCGCATTCATCGTTAGCCAATGGGCTTTCCGACCACGAGACAATGCTCAATAATGGCAGTTATCCCATTGACAGCATGGTCGAAAACCTGCCCGCCCTCCTGAGAAGTTACTGCACCACTGCACAGTGTTTGCTGTGCATTTACACTTTGCCCTATAAACAGCCAGCAACGGGAATTAAATTCCCAGCCACAGCTAACTTCAGTGGCTCTTGATATCTGAACCAGAGTGTGGGGCCTCCCTCAGGTCAACTCCACTTTAAATGAGTATCTTGTGTGTGTTTAATCAACATCAGCAATGGGGTGGCTGGGCGTGGTCCTGTCCATACCACCTCCTCGCTTGTGTGGCACGCCATCCTTAATAGGTGCTCACGAACAGCACTTGCCAGAACCGTCTGTATTTAAAGGCTTCATGGAAGGATCATTGTCTCCCTGTGTGTGCAGACGGTGCAGGCCCTTGTGACCAGTGGCGCCAACTCCATCTGGGAGCACTCCCTGCTGGACCCCGTGCAGATACAGAGTGGCCGACGCAAGCCCAACCCTCAGGATAAGATCCAGTGAGTGCCAGGGATGTCATTGCCGTCCGTCAATCTCACACTGACCGCCATCAACGGGCGTGTTCGCTGCCATTGCTCACCTTAATCACCCTGGGTCATGAATTTTCATTCATTGCTGTAAACATTATCATCGTGAATGTATGACCATGATCGTTCGGTGTTTTTTTATCACTATTAGACACAAACTTTCTGTCCTGATCGTTAATGCGGTACTCAGTATTCACTGTTAATTTTAGTTTATTCCGATATTGATTCACATCACTATTGAAGTAATTGCAGCATTAAATTGCATTAATGAATGCCTATCGAGTATGCCAATTTAATGTTCCGTGTCTTCATTGCCGCCGTTAAGGTGGTTAAGGTGTTATCATGCGGTTGTCATTGCACAGTACACTGGCAGATGCTTGATTATACGGCTGACAAAGTCACGCTTATTGGAAAATGTCGGGAGTGGAGAAGGGAGGGAGGCCGTTTGCTTACGTTTTTTTTTGCTTGGCTTTTTTTCCACCAGTGGGTCACCTTGAAAGCCACAAGCAATTATTTCTATGTTGGTTGAATAAGAAGCGTCAAATTGTATGTCAACCATCACTGTGATTTATTAGTCTAAGCAGCCGTAGATGCAACCCGTGCAGCCCGTGTTATTGGACTGCAACCAAAGCAATTATGGCAAAGACACGCATACACGTACCCATTGCCGTGAATCCTTCGCCACCCGTACAAATTAGTGTTGCGAGATAGTAAATGTTAATGATTTCATAGAGTAGCTTCTTCTTTAAGTAGGCCTTCGTCCGCTCGTGTCAAGATAATTATCGAGTGCCCACAATATTTGGCGTGTAAATAATTTACTCATTCCCGCCCAGCGATTCGATGACGATTCAGGGTCGAGGCTTGTTCAAGAATCGGGGTTTTTTTTAGATAATTTTTACAAACTCATTTATGCTGTTTTCGTCATACTCTTTGTTTTTTTTCAGTAATATCACGTAGGTAAAAAATAAAATCAATGAAAACAACTGAATTAAATCACGACGTTTCGGGCGCAACACAAGCATCCTTCTTCAGGTGGGGACAACGTAGCGAAAGCGCAACCGCTTAAGTGTGTCTTCATTTGGGTAATGATCCTACTTTATTATAATGTTTAGTGCGGGTTGGTCATCCTACATAGAGAGAGGAAAGGGGCAGAATTAATACTGCACTCGCACCATGAATGTTCTTGGAAACAATTCATTTTTAAACAAGGCTGGTAAGAGCTTTGTGTGTATGTTGAACTTCGTTGGCAATGTGCGCCAAAAATGAAGTGGTGTTGTTAATGTCCTTCAGGCTGAAGTGTCTTCTTCTTCCACGTGTTGTCCCAATCGTGTGGTGGTCCGCTGTCCTTGCCAACCTTCCTCTGGCTGAAGTATGGCTCTGACAGAAGTTACGTGCTCATCGTAAATATTATCGTTATGTGTAGGTCGTGCAGCTGCACCAATGAGAATTGCCTCGTGTCAGATACATTGGGCACAATGTAATTTGTTGTGACAGTGCACGTTTCATTTGACAGACCCCATTGAAGTGTTTCATTTAGTTTTTCTCTTCCATCCGAGGTTCTGAAATAATGCTCCGTTATGGGCTTTACTTGTTGATCTGGTGCAGAAATAGATTTACTTGTGGTTTAATTTTTCCTCGGTTTAAGAATGTGAGTGCATTGTTTGTTAGTCTTATGTTTGAAGAGCAAACCTCTACGTCGGTTTTTCAGTTCTGCTTAATAGCTCTCCCCGATTTGTTTTACGGCTTGAATCGTGTGTTATTCGGTGTGGTGTCCAATGTTTTGGCCCAAGTGCTGGAGCTTGTTCAGGAAATAGATTAAGCAGCTAATTTCTTTAGAACTGCTTTTTGTGTTTAGTTTTTTGTCCTTCCCCCGCACCTCCAATTAGCACGGTTGGCTGCATATGGTGCGAAAGAAGTTCAACATACATACATACGTTGCCTGCCACTGCTGGCATTACTAGTTCTTGAATGTTGGTTGAGCCTCAGCTCTCCCCAGCACATGGGGCGAAACGTTGGACATCTTGCCGAAAACTCATCAGAGAGCTATAACAACGAATGAAAAAAACATATTACGTAAGCATCAGGTATCAAATGGTGGGTGAATTTTGGCTTGGTGGACTTTGTGCTGGGTTATTGCAAGATAAGATATTTATGCTCGTTTTTTTATTGCAGGTGAGGTTTGTATGTTTTCATATTCAAGTGTAGTGGCGCATGCTTGTAGTTCAGAAAATTCGGAGTGTTGGTTTGTTGATCATCCACAAACTGAGACTGAATATCTGTGAGACGGCACCCGCTGTGCAACTTTTTTTACGAGGAAGCACAGCAAATACGTTTATGATTAGGTGGACTGAGATGAAATCCTTCTTTCTGATATTTGGCGATGCATTATTTTAGTGCATCGCAAAATATCAGTGGTTATCAATGTGCTTTTGAATGTCCAGAACTGTGTGTTCTTATTTTCCCAGCTGAGAATGCATTTGTGTTACTCTTCATGCATTCTGTTATTTGACAACCGAATGCATTTGAAAAGCGTCGTCTTGCTGGTTTTGTAACGTTTTATTTCTACAGCAGTTTGTGATGATCTGAAACCATAAAACCCGGCTTGCTGGACCTTCGAGTTATTGGCTCAATTTCAGAATGCCATAACCCAACCACATGCAACATAGAGCAGTTTTATTAAATGATAATTTAAGCGTAGACCACCCAGCTCTATTACTATAAATATATCTGCATCGGCTTTCAGAATGTCATAAATAAAGGTC
>NW_024705185.1:0-64334 GCF_018977255.1 Callorhinchus milii
TAACGCATTCCTGCTTCGGGCTGTTTTGGAGAAACAGGGCGGCAAAAAGTTATTTTTAAAAGATGTTCCCATGCACAAACGTTATGAATTTACAGTGAGCAGAAACTAGCAAATATGTACACTAGGGCTATAACATCCATATAATACAATCCTGTTGCAAGTGGATTGCAGCAACCGAGCTTTCTTATCTACCCTATCTATTGTCATACAGAAAAAAATGTGCGTGTTATTTCTCCAAACATAGAAAAAAACCACGAACAGCATTGTGGTCTCTAATTCTCTTTCTCCTGTTGCCGTGATGAGGGCGGAGTCAGTGGTGCACACGATGAAGTTAAGTGATGCTGGCCTCTTACAGCAAAGAAGGATGTTTCACAGTGAGGTTGGGCTTCCTGCTGAAGCTCAGGTTTGGTCATGAAGTATTTTCCATCAGGTTTCTATTGAGACACGAGTCACACACAAAGCATTAATAATGGAATTACAATGCAATATGGAGTATGTCCACGTGACACAGTGGTTAAGGCTTATCAATATGAAGTTGAGTCAGAATCAGCCCTTCATCCTCTGGGGTCACTAAGTACCAAATTATGGGATGTCAACAGAGGATGTCTTATTTACTCACCCTGTCATAAGAAAATGGAATCTCCTCCCTGTGGTTACTGCTCCAAGGCTATGACCTAGAGGTGAGCTCATTTAAGAAGGAAACTATTTTGACTTGGACCCTTTTTAAGCATCTTATAAGTGACTTCATGATGAAGTAATCTGGGGAAATTATCAAAAAAACACTTTCCTATGTGAAGCTAGTTTCTCCATTGCACGGCCAAGATTCACGTTCCACAACGCTTAACTCATGCTTTCAACCCAGGAGTCAACAACTGACTGGAGTTTGAACTCTAAACCTTGTACAAGGAACTCTGCCACAGATCAGGAGCTCTGCTATAGTTAATCACCAGAATAATAAACGTAATTAAATTATGTTTAAAATGTGTTAAAAGCAGTACTGCCATCCACAAAAATGTTGACATAATTTATCACGAGGGCAATGATATACCATCCCTGAGTTGTGTTAGCAACTGACTCCATTAATTATGTGCGCACTTTACATCAGACATTGTTATTTCTTTAAATAGGGTTTAGAAAACATTAAATGGATATTTATATTGTTTTTTATATTTTATCCACGAATGCCTTAGTGATCACGGCCCAGTGGGTTTGTTGAGTTTCAAATCTATGTGTATACAACCTCGCTACACTGACATTCATTCCATCTGCTACAATGTGAACTCGACACTACGTACCTGCTTCTCCCAGTAAAGAGCCATGATCAAAGCATATCCACCTGATGACTTCTTAGGGGTGTAACCTTTTTCGTTTGTCCCCTCCACCGGGTCCGCTTCTGTACAATGCAAACATCAACAAGTTGGCTATCTTAAGGCCAACACTCTAAAGCATTTCTGCCTATCTTTCTGCAAAAAAACCCTAAACAATTGCACAGCCAACATTTCCTTTCCAGAGTCTTTGTCTGACCATGTCACCCCATCTTAGGTATTGTGCAATGCAATCACAATTATGCTGGGGGTATTCTGCCTGGTAGCACAATTCTAGGTGCCATACCAACACCTGTTTCTCTTACAACCTCCATTCAATGCTGTAGGTATATACAGATGTATTAAATGGCTAAAAGTGAATATTATTGGTGCTTTAAGTGTCTCTTTGATAATTTGTACCAATATAAAACTACCATATTATTCCATTATAGTGTTTATTGAGTCAAATCAGTATACAGTACACGTAAAATGTAGGGGTAGCACATGATACTGATGATTCCTTGTCATGGTGATAATGGTAGACAGCTGTAATCTAGGGTAGAAATCTACACTGTACCAATGATCTGATGAGCATAAAATAGCCATGCAGTTTACAAGTTACTTTACTAAACCTAACTTAGAAAAAGTCCCAATGGTAATGGTGAAGATCCAATGGCTACTAATTTTAGCAGAAAGTATTATATAACAGATACAATGTAAACACGTGGCATTTGAAATATGTGGACCGTGTCTCCTGAAATCTATTAAAATGTTCCCCTAATAAAACTTTGCTTCATAATCAACGTTTTTGTTCCAGCCCTGTTTGATGCGAGGTCTGAGTGGGGTGCTTACCAGTGGGGGTGCGTCCCTGGTGGAAGGTGCGTCATCGCTGCTGCTCATGCTGCGAGAACTCGGCACTATTACGTTCTTGGGATCTGGCATGAGCAGTTGGCAGATATTCATTTATTAGCGGGGCAATGGATGGCTTGCTCGCCTGCACTTTCACAGTTTTAAACTGAACATTAACCCAATGAAGGCATTGTTCTCATGAAAGAGTCACGTTGTCTTCAACAATACATTCCACTCCAGTAATGCTCATTATATCTGCAATAAAAGCAGATCGTGTGATTGTGCAGATTATAAATTATTGGTTGTCCTTGTACAGTGTAATAATCGCCAATGTGGGTGTTAGTTTTGTCTTGTTGTAGAGATCAAATGTTTAAAGTCAAGCTGGCAATAAATAAGAAGAGCAGAGGGTCATTGTTTTGTAGACTTTAAGCAAGGACCAGAGCTACAGGAACTTTAGTGTGAAGGCATTCCAGGAAAGATAAAACTTGTTTTGCCACCACTTAGTTCGTTGTCATATTTGACTATGTACTAACTGAAATACCATGAGGAAAATGGGTAATTGCAAATGAGAAACCAGGAGTATGCAAATTACGTAGTAATTTCGATTTAAAGCTTTCGTGACTGCAGGGATTCATCTTCTTGGCTCTTTCGGTAAAGTCACGTAGAATGGAAATAATAAAAAGAAAACATTATAAAATATAAAAAAATTATAGATTTTCTTTTATTATGTTTTATTTTTATTATTGTATTATTTCCATTCTACGTGACTTTACCGAAAGAACCAAGAAGATTATGTAGTAATGTTTGTCAGCTCGGACTCTGGCTGGGGCATTGCTGGAGTTCTTGGTGGTTTTCAGTACAGAGGCTGGACACTGGAGTCTAGATTTGCGCTTTGTAAAACTAAGTGGATTGCAGTAGTTATGGATAGGGGTGTATTTTCTTATCACAGGCATCAGTGGGAAGTGATAATTTAGAGGCACTTTAGACTGTGCATTTAGGTAGCACGTTGCACAATATAGGTGGTTTTGAGAAAGTCAAGAGATATTTAATTATATGGATGGATTTTGAGGGACAGCATAAATCACTCTAGATGTATAAAGATGCCAATTGTAGTATGACAAGATGGATGTCTGAAGTAGGAGTAATGAATTTAACAAAGATGCTGGAAAAGCAGCACGTGGATTTTAAACGCATGTGCATGTGGGGTATTCTAAGAATTTAATGGAAAGATTGGGTAAGCAACTTTAAACTTCAGAATAAAGACAATTGATGTTTAGGTGCATTCAGAAAGAAGACCTTGTAAAGAATGATAGGTACAGGATGGATGAAGGACATTGAAGCAAAAGTCAAATTGGGGCATACAGAAAATTGATGAAAGGTCAGATGTCGACTAGGCAACAGCAGGTAATGGTGAGGTGTGGTGCAATCAATAGCATTGGCCGTAATGTCCTCTTCCATCTAACATACTATAGATGTCTTAATTTGGATAACAATCATAATTAATGAATGAACACTGAGACATGTTTACCTTTAAATAGAATACACTCCTTGGAATAAAGACACGTAAAATGTTGTTTACCATACCTCTATTCGATCCAGATTTTTGTGACTTGGCTTTTGTAGGGCCTGCTACATCTGTCATACGCTTCAGGTTGTGTATTGCAGCATCAGATCCTGATAGGTGACAGGACAATAACACAAGTGCTAATTAAAAAACACACCAACATTTTAATCCTACAATTTAAAAACACAATTAATTCATATCAGTATGAATTACATAAAATATACATTGCTGATAATCTTTACTTTTCTTAACGAATATTTCCTGAAATATTATCCTACCTCAGTGAAACTCCTGCAAAGTATAATTTTCTAATTCGCAAAATGTATTAATTATCCTTGTGAGCTTAGATTCTGTGATCCTCCATTATCCAGAAATCCTCAAAGTTTTACGCATTTTACGGGTTGAGTGGACATTCCTAAAACATCAAAACAATAGAATTTAGATGTTTTGGGGCTTTCCAAAGTGGCAGAAGCAACATTCCCTAGCAGCCCAGATGGCTGCTGTAAATTATGTGCATCTCAGGAGCTGACCATGCTCAGCGTTGTATTCGGCCAACTTCTGATCCAGCATCTTGCAGATTCCATCTCCAAAGTTCTGTAGAATTTTTGCCTCCTTGCCATTCTGCAGGGGTAGTGGGTATTTCTTCAAAGAGCTCAGCGCCTGTGCAGAAAAGTTAAACATTAAGTAAATACCACATACAAAATGAAAAAGAGTTTAAAGAAAATTCTAGATTTTAAAAGAAAATCACTATCTTCCTGCTGAAAAAGGAGTGTGACTTTTGATATTCTCCATTGGTGTCTTAGACCCACTGTTAATAATTACACATCCCTTTGGCGGTATTCAGCCTCACCATTCACTATTGGTTGCTTGTAAAGTTGAAGTATTCTGCGGCACTGCGTTAGAATGCTCAAATCGTAGTGGAAGCTGTGAGTTCGAATGCTGTTCTATGGATAAATCATCCCCGAATCAGTATATTGATTTAGACCGGAGGAATGAGCAATAAAGCTCTTTTCACATTTGTCGAGGAGGGGCGGGTCAGAAAGTTACAATAACAAACAATACAAAAACCTACAGGCGTGTATTTTCCATCCTCGGTCAATAAAACGATTACCAATTTGTAAGAAGCCAATAGCTAATACCTAGCATTTGGTTGGTGAAGTGAACACATCCGCATATTAGCAAAAAGCCCCCATTGTTAGTAAAATCAGACATTTTAACATTCCATCACGGAGGTTTGTATTATTGTAATCTGTAAATGAGAAGAATTGCAATGCAAATAGTACACATAGCTTTGGGAAGCGGAAGTATAGCACAATAGCATTTTTCCAGTGACCAGGTCTGTATGAACTTGTGAACGGACAGGTATGCCCTCCTTGCATATCCGTCAACCAATACGGTTTACCTGTATTCTTGAACAGGGAAATTGAGTTTCCAGGTCCATACGGCGTACAGCCGTTCCAATAGGGGCAATTTCTGTTGTCTATTTGTTTGTGTTTCTCCCTTGCGATGGGACTTTGTAGGATGAACGTTGAGATGTTTAATGGCACGGGGTGACCAATAAGGTCTGAATTGGTCTGTAAGGTAGGCACTGATAAGGGGTTGACAGGTATTTGATTCTGAGGTGTTTCCTAAATTCAAATAACCGTGACATTCATTGTCTATTGTGACTTTTAGACGGATCGTCAATGTACATTGTGACAAGTTGAGTGATGTATTGTACCTCACGAATAGAATGCATACTTATGCAGCGTCTATTGTTCAGTGCACACAATGCACTAACTAAACAATGTTTTATTTTAGCTGCAGTGGAGAGTGATATTTGATCCGGTCCCAGTTTCCACCAACTAAAACCATTAAACTAAGACTATTACTGAGCTATTTTTATTTTACCAGGTAAGACCCACTGAGCTACACAGCTCTTTTTCAGAAGCAACCTGGCCACACATGATGGCTCAACGAAGCGGAGCTCATCACGTGGAAATGTCAAGCAGCCAAAATACTCTCTCTAAACGCGTGGCGTCCGTTCTAAACGTGGAGCAAAAATCCACGCGACCACGGGGAGATACACCGTCGGAACCTCCTTTTCCAGTAGAAAAATATGATAATTGTTTTTTTACCCTTTTATCTGGCAACAAAACTGACACCTTTTTTACGAGGAGTCATGTTTTCATTGACCACAATACCTGCGGTCGGAATGCAAACAAAAAACACAACTCTGATAATGTATGCCTTGTCCTTGAAATTGATTGGTCCATATCCGATACAGCTTTTCTTAGAGCCTAGTGGCCAAAAGGCGTCATCTGGTCCAACACCATGTGAGACTAGGCTCTAAATAAGTATAACCCGTAAAAACAAAGTTTTTCACTCTAAATCCTTTATATGCGTGGCGGCTCGAGTCCTCTCGTCCTCTGGCTTGAGATGGCTGCCACCTATGGGTCAGATGATTGTCTGCCAGTATTAAGCAATTGGTAATTAAATATAATTTTTTTTCCCTAAACAGTGTAAAATTTTGGAATTTTTTTTTCACGAACATTAATTGTCTCGCACAACGAGTCTGTGTGCAAAATGTCAGCTCGATTGGATCACGGGAAGTGGGTTAAAAAACGACCGAAAGATTTGCACGGTCGTAAGCAAGCAAGCACGCAAGCAAGCAAGCAAGCGAACTTAATATAAAGGATTTAAAAAAAGCTGTCTCGGGTGTGGACCAATCAATTTCAAGGACAGTGCATACATTGTCAGAGTTTTGTTTTTTGTTTGCATTCCGACCGCAGGTATTGTGGTCAATGCAAACATGACTCCCTGTAAAAAGAAAAAATGTGTCAGTTTTGTTGCCAGATAACAGGGTAAAAAAAACACAATTATCACGAGGAGATAGACCACGCAAGCCCCAACAGACGTCAAAAAGTCGAGATCGAACATTGCAACACCAGCCGAGATGCACCCAACAGCCTCGCCACCGCGGTGGGCCCCGAAACTCGTACCTCCTCGTACCTTCTGGTAGACGTAGTGGGACTTCTTGCCCTTGGAGGCGGCCTCGTCGCGCAGTTCGGTGAGCCACCTCACGAACAGGGCATTGGGCCCCGACGCTGGCACGCGGCCCTTGGCTCGTCCCGCTTCCTCCATCGATCACGAAGCCTTTGACCCCAGCTGAGAGGAAGCACAGCGCACATTTAAACAACGCGATCGATTGATCGATTGATTGCGCGTCGAAGACTCAAATGCGGATCTGTAAACTTTGCACAATAGACGTTTGCGGGGCGCCCGTAGAAACTTAATTTCCTAAGGCACGCGGGTACGTGACGCCTACAACTTCTAAACGTTATTCAATTGTCTCGGCAAAGTATTTGTTGCAGTGTAAGTGGCTGCTGCTGCTGATGCAACATTTCCACTTTACGATGTGCTACTTCGCCAGGATATAGTGATAGCCGGTCGCTTCTGGAAAAAAAGAGCTATATACATATACAGTAGCTCAGTGGGCTTTACGTGATCAAATAAATTACATATAGTTGAGTTTAGTTAATCTCAGAAACATGCCATCATGAGCAGCAATGCCAATGTAATTTCGACGAGCTAGTAAAACGTGACCGTGAATCACCGCTATAAAATCGTGAGGAAATTATCTTGGATCCACGTGGACACTTAATGGACGAGGTAAAAGTGAGACGTACGCCTTTGTACGTTGACAAACACCACGCAGTAGGAGTGAAACTTTAATGCACTGAAACACCCGCAGATTCTGAGGCTCCCTGCCGAGTTCGCCCGCCTGAGGCCTACCCTAGGCTCCTGGCGGGAAATCCAGACAACGGCCCCTTGCTCCCACGGAGTCAGCTTCACAGCTGCAGTGGATTCGCAGACGCATTATCTCAGAAACCAAGTTTATTGTTTTTGTTACAGTAATAACACGACACATGAACCTCAACAACAATACAAATCCTTAAGAGGTTGTTTTGGGCTTATTTGCGTTACATCATTACGCGAACATTTTAAACGACTGGGGATGACGCAAGACGTAACCGCCTTCGATTCCGGAATCGATATAAAGTTAAAGTTTAAGGAATCGAATCGTAAATCTCAACAACGAACAAATTATTTAGCTAAAGTGAAATGCGGATTCTGTATATTTAAGAAACAATACATTAATATCTACATAGCCATGCGCTTTTTTATGCAATTTTTGTGAAAGTTTTCACCGACAAAATTCGCGCCGAGACGCTACGGCATTCATAGCTGTCAATCCCTAATCTGTGCCCTACCTCATTACAGACCAATTCTGACCTTATTGGTCACCTCGTGCCACTTATACATCTCAACGTTCATCCATCAAAGTCCCATCACAAGGGACAAACACAAACAAATAGACATTTAAAATACATTTCTGCCCGTATTGAAACGGCTGTACGCCGCGTGGGCCTGAAAACTCAATTTCCCTGTACAAGATTATGGAGTATAAACCGTATGGGTTGACAGCTGTGGGTATTGCGTTCACGTCACTTGGGGCCGTCCATAAATGACGTCACGCGATTTTGGACAATTTTTGACCCCCCCCCTCGTCACACAACGTCACAAATGTCTGACCCCACCCCACACCCCAGGTGCCTGACGTCATTTATGGACAGCCCCTTGGTATCTGTGATGATTTTTGCAGGGGATGTTATTTATAGGCCAGGTTGAGCTATGATGGTGATTGTTGTCTCCTTGTATAAGGAGAGAGTCGTTTCATGGTGGAATTGGTCACGGTGAATATATGATGCGTCGTGGGATCTGAAGCGGGAAAGAGAGAGAGCGAGAATTGTCCACCTTTGGCAGTGCAAGTTAAAAATACAGCATCACACACCTTGATTTTGCTTACATAAATATTAACCTGAGGACATTCATGCATAGTACCATATTTTATATACATTCGATTATCTTAACATATTCGCGTAAAATTTGAGACGTAAGCAATAACTATTCACTCATTTTAGTACAAAGGACTTGCATATCATTTACGAAAAATACGTATTCACACTTAGCCACTTCCCTTCATACCTGCTTGCAATTAAGTGTTCGAGCTTGAAACTCACGTTTATGTACCTGCTCGTGTTCACATTATATACTGTTACACTGTTTTTATCCACAATTCCTGAGGTTTTTTTATTGCACCGAAACATTTTAATCAACACAATCAATGTTCAATACTACTCAACTGCTGTGTCGACGCACCCAGCATTTTATCACAAGCAACATTACTTCGCTATTTTAAACCCACCATACACACACACACATCTTTAACATGTCTTCTCTCTCTTGTCCTCTGGCAGATATTCGTCCCCAAATTCCCTCCATCCCGTCCGATCTTCATCTTCGTCCTTAACGTCACGTGAGAAGCGCCAATGCTCTCGTTGTCTTCCTCGTGGCCCAGTGGTAGCAAGTTCACCGCTTGGCCTCAGTGCCGGGTGATCCTCATAGCAAAAGGAGCAAATGCTACGGGCCCCGCACTTTCAAGGACTCCGCTCTAAATGCTTTCAAACTATCAATTCCGGTTCAGTAATTCTTGCACTTGCTCTATTACTATAGTACTATACCGCCTTCGACTTTTATGAACGACTGGGTGTTTAAGGTTAGCGATTTATCATATTATCTGGCTGTATAGCAAATGAAAAAATACAATTACTTTATTAGGCAAGTAAAAAAAATTGTCTTTTAATATTTGTGCGTTTTTATTAATTTAGGGCCCCTTTATAACATATGCTACATGTCCCGCACTAGCTTAATCCGGCTCTGCTCGGCCTCCCTGCGCACGTGTGTATTTAGCGTGAAATGCGTGTGCCGTCTGCCTGCTTCGACAAGCGGACGCTTCAAATCCCACTGACGTCAGTCGAGAAGAGTAAGCTCACCGTGCGCCGCTGGAATCGCCCAGATTTGAAAAGCAACGACAGATAGCTCGATTGGGATTGCACATTGCAACCATCGCCGCATACTGTCAAACCGCTGCACATCGTGTCTGTGAAACATTGCGCCCCGGTGATAGCCTTGCACCATTGGAATGGTGCACATACCAAATGTAATAATTACGGTATATTTTTTACCCTCCGTATATATGTGTACTCAAGATCACTGAGTAAAAATACCACTTCTGGCTGCCATCAATCCTCTTGAATGCCAGTTGCCTTCTATATTTTGCCACTATTATTTAAAATGATTCTTATCTCATCTGGCTCTTCATTCCAAGCATTGGCAAGTTTCTTGTAACTGTAATGTAATAGCTTCACTACGCGCCAGGAAAGTCTGTCCATATGGCATAATTCATGTTGCAATTCATGTGGTTGACAGGCACCCCACTTGTTGATTGACAAATATATTTTTGATTTCTCGAACGACCAGAGGGAGCAGAATGATCAAGGTGAGGAATATCTGCAAATGCAACATATAGTACACAATAAATCACACAGTGAGCATTAATTATACTTATTTATCCGTGATGTATTTTGATGAGAGGGCTTGGGTACCATACATCTAATCGTGTCAACAGACATTTATGCAGTTTAGTATTTTCTGCGGTAAAGTGCAATCCATCACTCATATCACCGATCACAATACAAGCTTTTAGTGAGCTCAGATGTAATTTGAATGGCTTACCAAACTCAGCACACACAGTTATAAACTCTTCGTAACTTTACTTACCATAACAATGAAGAATACGAAAACCCATTCCCAGCCAAAACGGCTGTATATGACTGCCACGATAAACTGCAGCGAGAAAAATCAGGGTGGGAAGTAAAATAACTTGGTTAAAATAAACACAACAGTACCTGTGAAACGCATACGCATGTGGTTATTGTAAATACTTATGGTAAAAAAAACAGTGCACACTACATTTCATAATGCATAAATATACCCTCAAGATAATGATTCATATATTGGGTCAGCAGACAGTCTCTCAACTATCGTGAAAGTCACGTTGGCTACCCCATGCTGAAGCTAAACGAGACATCTGCTCAAAGTTACATGCGGTGTTAATTATAAAACATATTTCGCAGATTTTAGATAAATATCACCACCACCACACCAGAATATGGAAAACATAATCAGCAATGTGTAATGTATTACTCATCATGTATTTCACACCCTAATAGTTGCGTGCGATTCCCTAGGAATTTTTCAAACTGTCTTGGTGATTTCCTGTTATCCCCACAATTGACTGGACAATAGTATGAATGTAGCACGTGGTAAATAGGAGCATGCGCACAGCAAGGAGGTGCACGGACAACAGGGGATTGCAAGATTTTGTTTAACCATCTGCTCGTGCTGCTACGCACATTTTACAAAAACTATATTAGAGAGATGTATTATTGTACCGACACCATACTCTCATACCGCAGGCTATGCTCACTTACATAGGCTTAATGTAATTATGTTGGGCATGAAATGAAATAAAATTAAAGGTAGCCCTGCCTTGCTGAGCTTGAAGAGGCGTGGGTACTTTGTATCTATACCGGATAATGACAATCCATATACCATAATCACAATATACTGGAGGAATCCGATGAGCTATAAAGCTTTCTTCACAGATGTCCAGTGGGGGCAGGTAAGAACATTATAACAACAAACAATACAAAAAACGATAGGAGTGCAAAGTACAAGACAGGTAAACAAATCACCCAAACACGTACAAATACAACTAAAACATCCCCATCCTACCAGGCAAAGCCCACCGATGTATTAACTTGTTTTTCAGAAGCGACCTGGCCACAAATAATTATAGCTCAACAAAGTGTGCACATTTTTTTTCTGCAATGTTTTGCTGTCTTTTCTTGGATTTCTGTTTGCACTTAGTCACATATTCACTTTAAGATGTTTTTTGTTCATGTTTTTGTTTTTTGTTTGTTGCGGTTGCACCCGATTCAAGAGCCGAATGGCTCACAGGGCTATACCTATAATAAATGAACTTGAACTTGATTTATAGCAGACAAAATGTGTTCCTTTCACCAACCTGCACTGACCAGCGTGGTGAAGCACGGTGAAGGATGGAGGTAGGGGGGGGGATGAGTATTGGAGTTACCTGTCCTACGGAAGCCCCCAGGCTGCCCGTTCCATCCACGATGCCAGTCACAGTGCCCAACGCCTCCCGGTTGCCCTGAATTGTGCCCTGCTGGCCCAGGTCAGCCGGCACAGCTGAGCTGATGAGGTTAGCTGTCCCACTCACGAAAAACCCTGCGCCCACACGGCACCATGGACACGAGCACACGTTATTCATTGGGGCATATCAGTGGTTCTTATACTTATTATCTCTTGGTCCACACTTTATAATTACATCAATAAACTGTGATATATTTTGGGCGGAAAGCAGCATTAAGTGGGTAAGCGCATAGCGAAATGAAGCCGATCGCCTTAGTTTGATTCCTGGCCATGGCTAAATGAGTGGCGAGTGATGTCCGGGCGGATCGTGTGACTGGCTCCTCAACTCTTCACGAACACACACTGACCAGAGTCGTGAAGTATCCTCAAAACAACCCCGTGACTAATACTGCTGGGGAGGCTTTATCCAGCAATTATCTTTATACCTGTTGTCTGTTTTTTTTTCTTTACGTGACACCACAGAAATAATTCCGATGGAAATAAAAGCTATGAAAAATGATGACAATGCCTAACAAATCTTGACTTAAAGTTTTCGTGACTGCAGGAATTCATATTTTACCGAATGACCCAAGAATATGCCTAACGAAGTTTTGGAAAAGAATGAAGAAAGAAGTTTCACGTTCATTTTGTTTAACCAATTGGGATTTTATAGATAGCAGGATGAGTCTCATTTTCAAGAGTGAACTGGGTCACCAGGGTCACCAAAACAAAATGAGAGAACACGAAGTTAAAGAAGATGTAATGAAATGCAAATAGATAAAGTTTAAGAATGGTAATCGTCGCTACATAGTCGCCTTTAGAAACTTAAACTGAACCGTAATGCATGATAGAGATATAACCATTGCACCAGAGAAGCAATTCCATTAAGATCTTGACATTCAAGTAAGCTGGAAATATTACCTATAAATACATGAACTTAAAAAAAAAACTAAAGCACTCTGCCCAGTACACTTGAAGGTGAATTTGCTTCATAGCAGAAGTAAAAATCAATGACTGAGCAAATATCTGACCTGTAACAACCAATAAGAATCCATTCCAAACTCTGTTGCTGAAAGGATCTGGAAAGAGAGAAAAAAAACATGAATTATTTATGAAAGCAATTCGCGATAAAAAAAATTTAACTCACAACACACCAGCAGCATTCTCATTGCTACAGCGTCTGCTTTTCTAAAGCAACTCGCATCTTGACTTTGTTTCGCTCGCCAAACGTAATTCTACCACCGCAAAGTCACGTAGAAGGGAAATCATAAAATAATAAAAACAAAAACATAATGAAATACAATTCTCACGACGTTTCGGCCACAACGCAAGCAGCCGTCCTCGCTGTCTTTCCGACAGACCTGTTCTTCACCTGAGGACGGCTGCTTGCGTTGTGGCCGAAACGTCGTGAGAATTGTATTTTATTATGTTTAATTTTTATTATTTTATTATTTCCCTTCTACGTGACTTTACCGAAAGAACCAAGAAGATGAATCCCTGCAGTCACGAAAGCTTTAAATTAAAATTTCTACCACCGTACTCACTGAGGTAGCAGGCCAGAGTGGCAACCGCCAGCAGCAGCATCAGGGCAATGACGGGCGCCCGCTTTCCCAGGCGGTCGGATATCAACCCAGCCATGGCGCCACCTGGAACATAATAATCTGCTATTTAGAGATGTATGTATGTCTGTGCATTGAACTTCTTTCGCACCGTACGTAGCCAGCCGTGCTAATCGGAGGTGGGGGGAAGGAGTGAATGCGCTCGATACATATACATTTTCAATGAGAGTGGAAGCTGAGTCTGAAGCGCAGTTCAACAGCAAACAACTGAAGCCAGGAGGATGCCGTGACCTCGAGAATAAGAATCACAGATGTCCAGAGAGAAACAAACTTGAATTTCGAGCAGGTGCCAAATTCTTCACACCGGACCCTTTTGTTATCATTGAAAAGGCTTCAAACTCAAGTTGTGCAGCCCAAAATACACAGCCCAGGTATCTGCTTTTTAAAATTCAAAATTGCATCTTCCTGTAAATGACCTTTATGTATGTACGTCGAACTTCTTTCGCACCATACGTAGCCAACCGTGATAATTGGAGGTGTGAGAGAAGGCAACCAACTAAATACAAAAATCAGTTCTAAGAAAGTTGTTCACATTGAAATTCAAAAGCGCATAGCTCAAGTGGCTTCCTAATATCGGAAGGAAGAGTGGTCCTGACGGTTGTAAAATTCGCGGTCTTCCACCACATGGCAGAAGGGGCTCTTAGGGTATATGGCCTACTCTTCCACGTTGGCCTGACATCTTGGTAGGGGTGGGAGTGCCCACAATTTAGCCCACCACACCGCGACCTGCTGATCGACTAACCATGGTGAACACATTTAAATTGTTGGGTGTGCAGAGGTGGGGGTTTGGACGCGTGAAAATAAATTAACTGATGGGATGAGAGGTGCCATGAAAGGAGTCCATGAATTCGCCCTCCAACTGTTGTGGAACGGCCATGGTTTACAGTAGGCCCTCAGTAAAACTAAGCCCAAGGATAATTAACCGGCGAAATGCTTTAAGCTTGTGACCAAATCACCAGCAATCCACCCGATCTTGTTATATCTCGGAAGCTAAGCTGGCTTGAGGCTGGTCAGTGCTTGGATGGGCGACCACCGTGTGTAAAACAGATGCTATAGGCTGCCGGCCGCGGGTTACGTTGCCGACAGAGGGCAGTGCGGAAAAAATCACCGTTGCATTGCACTATGCTCCAACATTTATGCCGCTCGCCTTCAACCTGCACCGAGCAAGTCGTGTTGAAGTATGGCCAAATAACCCCCTTGTGGAACGTGGCAAGACTTTCATCCAGCAGTGGTACGGCTATTCTTGTACTATCGTGCAGATGAACTTCTACTTGTGCGGGTTGACAAAAGACAAAAATGTTGCTGTGACATCATAAAACACGCACAACGATCTAAACCAAGTCCGGACGTGCTTACCAATGATGCCTCCGAAGTCGTACCATATTGACATGCGGCTTGCGTCCACCTGGTCCAGCTGAACTCGTAGGCCAGGTAGTACGGCAGCCAGAAGAAGAAGGCGTAGTTGACCAGCTTGAGGCACGCGTACGCCAAGGCGTACTGCACCCCGCAGAGACAGGGACGGCGATGGTATCATTTACGCAGAGATGCCCACGCAAGGAAAGTCAATGCAGGCTATGTTCCCCAATAGCGCCGCTGTTTTTTACGTACGCTAATTAGATATATAACGCGGTGAATGTATTACGGAACACGTTTTTAATAACGCAGACGCCAATTGGATGTAACGCGATTGAGTGAACGGAACTACGTCGGGCGAGTAGGAATAAGCGCGTCGTACGGCTGGACTTTTGCAGCTGTTTTAGACTAATTTCAGGGTGGCTGATTCCAAATCTGATCTCAGATTTGCTTTATCACATCTCATTTTTATGCTATCGGCATACCCCATTTTCATTGATTTTACCCGAAATAAAACTCTGTCACTTACGATTGCAAGTTGTTGCGAGTCAGTGACTGCTTTAGTGTTAAAATATGGTGCTGTATTTTAGGATAGTGTGTTTATAATATCATTGTATGTAGATATCCACATTTATTTAATATTTTTCTTCTGTTTTTATTGAAAATGCAATATTTGATATCTCAAAAACCTGATGTGATAGACACAAACTGATGCCAGATTTGGAATCAGCACCCCAAAATTACCTTAAAACCGTTGGGATACCTTATGCCAGAAAAAGTGTGTTGACCAGTGTTATAGACGCTACCCACGCTCCTCAGTCTTTGTTCAGCCTGCATTACGCATCTCACGCGTTACCGCGGCCTGTGCTTTACCCCCCCCCCCCATATTAAATATTATTTGTTATATAACACAATTACCGTGCTATAGGAGAATACATTGTACAGGTATTTATCAAAACGTGTCTTAAAGCAATGCAATCAGAGCAACTTGACACACAATGTGTACACTAATGTACTGCACACAAAAAACAAATACTTTGGTGTCAATTGAGAAGTTGGTGGCTCGGCACAGTCCCGGCACGGTCCCGGCACGGCTCGGTTGCGCGGTGGAAAAAAAAGTACAAGGGTGGCAAGCGATCTCGGTTTGGCGAGATATCCGACAACCGCTCCTCACCACTGCCACGCCAGGCAAGCAGACGATCTTGAAGAAACCCAAAGCAGGTTTTTCCGTGGGTATGGAAGAACCCTCCCTCGGCCCATCGTCCGGAGGGGTTCCGTACGTGCGCTGGTTCGCCATGTCCACCACTGGCAGGCTTTCCGAAGCTTTGCTCCACGTCACGGACGCCTCCCTGCAACTTCTCTCCTCCTCTTCTATGCTCGCCAATGGCAGGCCTGCAAAAGCAAAGTGGCATTAGAGTTGTGGTCCGCTCGGTGTAAAATAGTGCGTGATTCGATAAAGATGGATACAGCGATTTACCCCGGTTTACGTCAGGTGGATGCGTTCCCGAAACGTGCGACGACGAATATCATCTAAACGACATCAACCGAAGCGGTTTACAGGTTAGTAGTCGGTGGTGGTGGTGGAGGCGAAGGTTGAGAAACGACGGATAACGAGAAAGGACGGACGACGGTGCTGTCAGCGACGTGAGTGTGGGGTTGAGGCGACGTTCATAAAGTGACGACGCATTTGCGAAACGACGTGAAATGGGGAGGCGTGAATTGCGTTGTTACTGTACAGTTTATAGAAATATTGCATGGCCACTTGGGTAGACGACAGTTGTCTAGTGAAGCCTGACGACTGACATCGATCACCCAGCCATATCGTCAATAACAAATGATCTCCTTTAGTTTAAGACAGAAGGGGGAAGCGCTGGTACACTGTGTTGAGCTTCCTGCGCTATGAACCCCGCGGTTGAGCTCCATTCCCGACCGCGGCTAACATCGGTGGCGAGTGATATCTGAACCATTCCTGGGCTCCGTATTCACCAATCCGCGCCGGCAAATCTGGGTTCATTCTCGCCCAACAAACCCACATGGCTAACGCGGTGTTGGAGAGGTCCTCAATCAACAGGAAAGGGATACCCATAGGGCAACGTTCTTCATTGCAAGGCCCGCAGGCCACTAGCGGCTCCTGGTGGCTTTTAGTGCGGCTCCTAACGTGCTGCTCCAGACAGTAGACAAATGTGAAAACACCCCCCACCACCATCGTCATCATCATCGTGCTGCTGTCAAACCACCCGATGGTTTCAAATGGTGTGGTGGCCCTCACACTGACGATGTCTTATCGGCGAAAGTGGCCCACCTCTGAAAAAGAGTGAAGAACACTGCCTTAGGCAATACTAAAAACGACATGTCATAATGTCATCTGCGGTGTAAGATGGCAGGGAGTGCCTCACCAACTTCAGCAGGGGAGACGGCCATCCCGAAAAAGACGACGATTCCTCCAGAAAACAGGAGGGACGCCATCACGAGAAACGTGTACTGTTGCGCAATCAGAGACACGCGTATCATCATCCGTTAGTTTTAACGGTCACATTTTTACTTTGCGTGCAATCTCTCTCGTAACTGTCCACTTTACAACCTCGATTAAAAGGTATGTTTCTAGCTTACGTGCGTTCTCTAATCCCCGTGTGTCTCTTTCTCTCTCTCTCTCAGTATAATTTCCAGGCTGCAGGACTGCGTGCTTCTTTGTACACTTTCCATTTGCTATGTTAATGTTCACATGTCTGATCCATATGCTATTGGAGGTCGTCTGCATTCATTATATTTTAAAATACTTTTGAACACAAACTCGTGTTGGGAAGCACTACAGAAACCATGCATATGCATAATTTGTCTTCCTTGTTTTTATTAAAGTTTCGTACTATCCCATTTACCCTCGCGGCATACATCAGAATAAAGTTCCATTCCGGATCTTTTGTAACTGAATATCTACACAGAAAGTAAAATGGCCTAGGATTATTATCACAGGAATTTGCGAAACATCCTCCAAGGGCTTGTATATCTAATACAATCTCTAGGCTGTACTCTTACTGGTAGGAACCTCCTGGTTACACCAGCCCACAGGGGATTATTGTGTCCGTCCGTATCGTCGTGCATCCAAAAATGGGAGGGGTGGGGCTGGGTGGAGAGGGGAGGGTGGGGAAGGCTGGGTGGGGAGGGGAGGGTGGGGAGGGGCTGGGTGGGGAGGGTGGGGCTGGGTGGAGAGGGGCTGGTCACCCCGTGGTGCCCTTATAAAACTCAACGCTTAACCTACTCACGCCGGCTTGTACCCACCCTCACAGTCGGGCATATTTGCGGAATACACCACGCCACCGTTGAACCTTGCCATTGACCGAGCAACCCAACGTTCCTACCAGCTCCCTCCGCAGAAATGTGTTTAAATACGATCAGAGGAGTGACTAGCTATTTCCGTCTGTGTGTCAGAGCATTTGAATGGCATCAGTGGTATGCAGCATTTGTTAAACAAGCCTGCTTCTGCTGATGAGATCCAGAAATTCAAAACCGGTCCAGTCTGTTTAGCGCAGGATGACATTGGTCTGGAGAGTCAATAGGCTGACTTACGAAATTTGATTTGTATTTACATGTGCATTGAATGGAGGTTTGCATATATGTTCTACCCATAACACTCCACAGCATTGCATACTGAGTTCGTATACAAATACTATGCCTGTCAGACTTTTACAATATAGGGGCTTAACTGATTAGATTCGTGACAGTTCGTGTTACCGACTGCCTGCCAGATGAACCGATTGACAGATAAGTGTACTTTGACTGACATACGGACGTCTGACATAGGCAACCATGGATCATGTGCCG
Source organism: Callorhinchus milii (assembly GCF_018977255.1). NCBI lineage: Eukaryota > Metazoa > Chordata > Chondrichthyes > Chimaeriformes > Callorhinchidae > Callorhinchus > Callorhinchus milii. The sequence goes on from NW_024705185.1 coordinate 18,606, forward strand.
ACTGACATTTAGAAACATGCGTTGAAATTAAGTGAATTCCTGAGTGGGCTATGCCGAGTAGGATGGGAACGGTTTAGTTTTATTTGTACGTGTGTGGGTGATTTGTTTAACTTTCTTGCACTTTGCATTCCTGTCCTGTTTTTATATTGTTTGTTGTTGTAAGGTTCTGACCCGCCCCTACTGGACATCTGTGAAAAAGAGCTTTATAGCTCATCGGATTCCTCCTGCAGTATAAATAAACACATTCCTGCGGAGGGAGCTGGTAGGAACGTTGGGTTGCTTGGTCAATGGCCAGGTTCAACGGCGGCGTGGTGTATTCCGCAAATATGGCCGACTGTGAGGGCGGGCACAAGCCGGCGTGAGTAGGTTAAACGTTGAGTTTTATAAGGGCACCACGGGGTGACCAGCCCCTCCCCACCCAGCCCACCCCTCCCACCCCCCACCCAGCCCCTCCCCACCCAGTCCCTTCCCACCCTCCCCACCCAGCCCCTCCCCATCCTCCCCTCTCCACCCAGCCCCACTCCTCCCATTTTGGATACACGACGGACGGACGGACACAATAATCCCCTGTGGGCTAGTGGAACCAGGTGGTTCCTACCAGTATAATTCTGATTCTGAATGGAGGATAGACACAGTGACGCACGAGCCTCACCGTGCAGGTGTGTTCACTGACTCGAGCGTGGCTCGCATACCTCATAGCCGTAGCCGATGACCGTGGAGACGAGCAGAGCTCCAGGATGTTTCCAATGCAGCCACAGGAGCTCCACACTCCAAATATGAACCCACGGCTGGCAAAATAAAATGTCAATGACGTGAGCAAAATGTAGCGGTAGGCGGAATCAATTATTTTGTGACGCTCCTGCTGTATTGGCAGCGGTGCACAAGCACGATAAACAACTAAAACAACTCAACACATTTGTCAACAACGCTGCGCTAAAATGGGAAAATAAATAAATAATCGACGACGTTTTTGGGTAATGACCGTTCATCGTAGCACATGGACAGAGAGGCCACAGAGGTAATGAATAAAGAGTTCGAGACTGCACTCAGCACCTCCTCGTCTCAGTGATTTCGTAGCAATGACCTTGCGCTAGACGTCTCTACCTCTTGTTGCCAAACCAATTGCCCATGATAGCCACAGTGCAGGGCCAGCCAGTGGACTGGACGAATCCGTTGAGAGCCCAGAGGAAAGCGTAGAAGGGCATGTTGTAGAATCCCAGCCACTCCGTGACGCTCCCGAACACAAATGCCTGCGTGGGACACGAATACCGGTCACTTTACATGTAGAAGACTCGAAAAAGGTAACGAACGTTTCTTATCCATTTAAAGCTTTCGTGACTGCAGGGATTCATCTTCTTGGTTCTTTTGGTAAAGTCACGAAGAATGGAAATAATAAAATAATAAAAATAAAACATAATAAAATCATTATCACGACGTTTCGGCCACAACGCAAGTAGCCGTCTTCAGGTGAAGAACAGGTCTGTCGAGACGACAGAGTCTGAATGACACACCCCAGGCTTGGAACCAAGAAGATGAACGTTTCTTACTTAATTGAGAATCCGGTAGAGATTATCTCCTGTTTATAGCCCTGAGCCAGTGGTGGAATATTCCAACATTTTTACGGTGATTGTGAGTCTTTCAATTGAACAATAATTATTCATTTCTCATGTAAATATACAATACAGTAGTCATAATCTCAACCCGTCAGCTCCGTAGCAAAGGGGATAACAGCCAGGAATTATGCACAGAGATTCAAATACACGTCTCTCGTTGTATGTCCTTCCAACATCGTAGTGCATTTGTATGAACGTGCAGTCCCCGCACAGCTGCAGATTGGCTTCGGCTCAATCAGATGTTGAGAAGTGTAATCGCGAGAGACGTAGAGCCAGAGGTTTCTTACCACCAAAGCGGATAACCACATGCCCACGGACAGCACCAATCGCAGGTTAAATCTATCGCTCAGAAATCCGCTGATGTATGATCCCTGAGTGAAAAACACCGACACGTACGTAAAAAATACATCCACAATTCTGCTCACCATTGTTATTAATCACGCACACACAGTAAGAAGAGTTAACACTGCTCAGAGTGATCACTATTCAAATGCAAAGTCATACTTCCGCAGTGCATCAGGTTGCCACATCTGGGGTAGAAAAAAAAAAACCTGGCCTCGCTAACAACACTTGCCCCAACAGTTTGTTCAATGCTATAAGGGGGATATTTGCCTTTGTACATATGTATGCATGTTAAACTTATTTCGCATCGTACATAGCCAACCGTGGTAGTCAGAGGTGCTGGATAAGGACAACAAAATATATACAAAAGTTTCTGAGCAAGTTTGGCCACTCATGGCCAGTATAATTCGGCGTGGTGAAGGTGATGGCAGACCAAAATGCACGGGAATGGACCCATGAAGTGATGCTGGCTCTGAGCACTGAATGTCGTGAATCAGGGCATATCTCTGCGTCACCTACCAGGGCATATGTGAAGAGGAATATGGTGTCAAGGGCACCGAGAAACAGTGACGCCTTTTCTTCATCGGGGAAGAGCGAGTGTGCTGACCAAATCTGCAGAGACCGATAAAGACCGATGCCACTTTGTTTCCATGTTCACACACTGGAGGGTTAACGCAATATCATTGTTATATTTACGATATTACTTTGCACAGCATGGCGATTAACGCAACATCTACGTTCCATAACTTTGTAACTGTTTCATATTTTTAGCAAATATATTTTTGTATTTGCAGCGCAAAGTAAATATTGGCCAAAAGTTCTTCAACTGCAGTTCACTCAACATACCCTGCCGAAAGTATAATTATTCGTAAGTCGAGGACTGCCGGTATATATGTAAAGACGACTTCGACGCACTTGTCTTCAGAAGGTTTATTTTATTAAGGAGACACGTGCTCACACTCCAACAGCGGAGACCCCCACTGCAACAGCTCCGAGTCTCCCGTGCATATCCCCTTATATACGGTCCGAGGCCACGCCCCCATTCCCGAACCTTCTCGCTGGTTCTAGATGCTCGCTCTACCGGCAGACTCTACCATCCTCTTCCGTCACCTGGCCACGCTCCTATTCTCGATCATTCCCGTAGCCACCAGTTCATTCATACTGCAGGCTGACTCCCCTGTCATTACCTCCCGTGGCCACTAGTCCATTCGCACTGCAGGCTGACTCCCCTGTCATTACCTCCCGTGGCCACTAGTCCATTCGCACTGCAGGCTGACTCCCCTGTCATTACCTCCCGTGGCCACCAGTCCACTCACACTGCAGGCTGACTCCCCTGTCATTACCTCCCGTGACCACCAGTCCATTCACACTGCAGGCTGACTCCCCTGTCATTACCTCCCGTGGCCACTAGTCCACTCGCACTGCAGGCTGACTCCCCTGTCATTACCTCCCGTGGCCACTAGTCCACTCGACTGCAGGCTGACTCCCCTGTCATTACCTCCCGTGGCCACTAGTCCATTCACACTGCAGGCTGACTCCCCTGTCATTACCTCCCGTGGCCACCAGTCCACTCACACTGCAGGCTGACTCCCCTGTCATTACCTCCCGTGGCCACCAGTCCATTCAACTGCAGGCTGACTCCCCTGTCATTACCTCCCGTGGCCACTAGTCCATTCGCACTGCAGGCTGACTCCCCTGTCATTACCTCCCGTGGCCACTAGTCCATTCAACTGCAGGCTGACTCCCCTGTCATTACCTCCCGTGGCCACCAGTCCATTCACACTGCAGGCTGACTCCCCTGTCATTACCTCCCGTGGCCACTAGTCCATTCAACTGCAGGCTGACTCCCCTGTCATTACCTCCCGTGGCCACTAGTCCATTCGCACTGCAGGCTGACTCCCCTGTCATTACCTCCCGTGGCCACTAGTCCATTCGCACTGCAGGCTGACTCCCCTGTCATTACCTCCCGTGGCCACTAGTCCATTCAACTGCAGGCTGACTCCCCTGTCATTACCTCCCGTGGCCACTAGTCCACTCACACTGCAGGCTGACTCCCCTGTCATTACCTCCCGTGGCCACTAGTCCACTCAACTGCAGGCTGACTCCCCTGTCATTACCTCCCGTAGCCACTAGTCCATTCGACTGCAGGCTGACTCCCCTGTCATTACCTCCCGTGGCCACTAGTCCATTCGCACTGCAGGCTGACTCCCCTGTCATTACCTCCCGTGGCCACTAGTCCATTCACACTGCAGGCTGACTCCCCTGTCATTACCTCCCGTGGCCACAGTCCACTCACACTGCAGGCTGACTCCCCTGTCATTACCTCCCGTGGCCACTAGTCCACTCACACTGCAGGCTGACTCCCCTGTCATTACCTCCCGTGGCCACCAGTCCATTCACACTGCAGGCTGACTCCCCTGTCATTACCTCCCGTGGCCACTAGTCTACTCACACCGTAGTAGGTTGGCTGTACTGTCATTACACATATATTGTGCCTCTTCTCGTTTCACATCCACTGTCCTCGCATCCCGTTCCACAACATCCTTCCCTCCCACCCTCGGTCTCCCTCTACTCCTTCTGCCCAGAACCGATGGCATCTGCATAGCCCTGCTCATTGCGTCTTTGTGCTTCCTCAACACACGTCCAAAACCATATGTTCCACAGATGTCCACTGGACATTGATGAAAAACAGCTTGATGGCTCATTGGAATCCTCCAGTATACATAAATATTCAAGTATAAATACATATGCCAGTAGAAATACATATTCCGATCTAAGTTCAGCTTCTCGTACCTTCTCGATCGCGCTCGTAACCCCCTACTATGGCTCGAGCTTCGTCACACACGGACCTCGCTGAGAATAAAAACATTTGTGCAGGAGGAGAGATCCTGGTGCCTCTCTCACCTCGGGTGGACTGAGTGTTTCCGTCGAGTCGTTGATCGGCATTCGCGTCCACTCGCTGAGGAAGCTGACCTTGACGCAGCTCAAAGTTTTCCGCGTTGCGTTGAACAAAGCGTAGCTGTGAAACAGGTCGGCGAGTGGATCACGCGACCTGTGGACCGCTACTCCTGACGCAATACTCTGGCTCGATCACCTCAATGTAAAATCAGAGTCGTTGCTCTACATCAGCGGTCGGGAACCTATGGCTCGCGAGCCATATATGGCTCTTCCGGTGACGGCATATGGCTCCCGGACAATTTTGAGTTGAAAAAAATAAAAAAATAAAATCAGTTTGGAACTGATTTAAAAATACTTGTGATATTGCTTAATAATACTGTGTCTTTTTAAAGTAAACAGAAATTAGTTTTGAAGATAAATTTCACGGGTCACGGGTCCCGTGACCAGAAGTCGCATTAAAAGTAAGACATATTTACTTTATTATACGTTAAAAATACTATATGCCTCTCAATGAAAGATATTTAGAAATATTTGGCTTTTATGGCTCTCCCAGTCAAAAAGGTTCCCGACCCTGGTCTACATCCACATGCGCCATACGACGGAGGGTGTTTTTTTAAAAAATCAATTTGAAGCAAGGCTAATTATTGTAGCACTTGTAAATACATACAACCCGAGTATTATACCTGGAAAATGTGAGAAGGAAGATGCACAGGTGATGCTGCGTGTATCCATGTCTGGTTAGAGCAGCATGCATTCTCGACCCACTCCAAGCATCTGCTCTCGAGCAAGGAAACAGAAGCAGCATGACAGATTGTTATTCACAGCACTCTCCGCCACGAAAACATTGCCAACACAACTCTGAACCGGGCCCTCTGCAAGCAATGCCTGCGTAACGGGGTTGCCCCTTACACGACAAATTCCTCCGTGTCTTTGTTGGAGTACAGTTGTGTTGAATTGACTTTAAAGGATACAGCAGTGCAGAAGGATATTATCTCGACAGGTGTGCGTGTGGGAAGAACGATGGCACAAGACCGTGACACGTGGAGGCATTGGGTTACCTGATGCGTCAGTGACGCGGGGCAGACTAAGTGCTAAGCACGTTTCCTGTAAAGATGCCCGCGTAACTTAAATGCATGACCTTTTGTTGTGTATAAAATAGAATAAATACAGTCCATTGTACATGCCGTGCCACTCTCGAACCTCGATTAGCATGGTTGGCTACGTACGGTGTGAAATAAGTTCAACATACACATCGATGCATTCCATCCAGTAGAATTCCTCACGATACCTCGTGTGTGTGTTTGTAGTTCTATCAAACAGTTCAGACTGCTCTCTATCATTCATTATGTAGGATAGAAGACACATGAACAGAGTGCCTGACAGTCCAGCAGTTCAGCGCAGTATTTGGTAGACCCACTGGATTCAGCTGATGAGGCTAAAGCGGCCCACGATTTGCATGCTTTCAACATGTGTGGATGTTTAACACAAGTCTGGCGGGTGAGCCCAGTAGCTGACTAATTATACTTTATTTTGAGATACAGAGTCGAAGGTATTGATTCATGTATTTACCATAATGATCTATTACAGAACTTGATGTGATATAATAATACTCATTATAATAATTGACACTGCTTTGTCAATTTACGACAGGGTGGAGGTCTGTGGCATTGCCTGCCTTGTTGGCTATGGGAATTATTGGACCAAATATAGGAACGTGCCCTGCCCAGGAACACTTACCATACTATTCTTAACAGTTTGAATGATGGCACTAATGGGTGTCTATTCACTAATCCACGTGTTCATCGCTCTCTCTCTCTCACACACACAATATCACTTCAAGCATTATCTTACGTAAACGCAACTTGTAACATCGCCAAATGATGACACGATTACATTTTTGGAGACTGGCTCTACGCAGGGAATAATTAAAAGGTCTGTTAGATTTTAGGTTTTAGTTATTTCATCCGGATGAGCTGTTCTGCTCTATTTGATGGGTATCCTGCGGCGGTATAGATGTTGTACAGTACAAATCATATTTACGATCATTGTTACGGAGGTCGCGATACAAACAACGAGTATTGGCACTAGTTGAGGAAGAGCGGAACTTGTCTAACCGTACGAAAAGCAAAACAAACATGAGTACGACATTACTTTTTGAATAGAAATAAAGGATGCAAAACGTAGCCATGAATAATCAATCCGTAGTGTTGATGTGACTTACGAAAAAATATTTACATTAAATATGGCAAACAAAAATAATCAAATCTCCACAATGGGAATTTGCAATAAAATGTAAATAATTCCAAAATGTCACACTTCAGATATGGAATTGATTATCATTTTTATTTATTTATGACCGTGACTCATCTGCGATTATACATTTTGAGAAACAAAATTTTCAACAGCTTTACGAAACACAACTCCGAGTGAGGCTTATAGCACTCACAACCCAACACGCCATTTGGCTCATGGAGATTGTTTTAGATGCCCGAACCAGGTGAGGGCCCTACGAGACAACATAATGTTAAAAATTCTATACCTGACGAATATTAGAGTAATTTTATTATTTCAACTTGTAACACGCACAGCATTTGCTCACTTCGTAGAGAAAGCAACTCGGAGGTGTGTGGAGGAACCACAGACACGCAGGAAACCAGCTAGGCGGTTGGCCGGTACCAACAATTGCCCAATCTCTGCGGTCCCCTCTGTAGTAAAATGTTTACAGCCAAATTAATTAATCTTGATTTGAAGCTTTCGTGACTGCAGGATTCCATACTCTTTGGTTCTTCCGGTAAAGTCACGCAGGTAGAAAATAAAATAAATCACTATTTTTATACCTACGTGACTTTACCGAAATTAATGAATGCTTACATATGGAAATAAACCGGAGCACCAAGCGAAAACCTACACGTGTGAGGGAATAGCATTTCCCGTGTGCAGTCCAGTCCTGCCTTCTGGCGAGCCAGGGTGTCACGGCACGGTGATGTGCACGTGGAGGGAGTTTCGCGAGAATTGTGTGAACCACCAACCCTCGCTGCCCTCCGCACGGCTGGATTCGAGGCGTGCACCACCGACACCCGGACTAATGATTAGCAAGGCCATCATCAAAAGAGATTTAAGAAAGTCAGGGAGGCTTTCGTCGATAGATAAAGAGCATTTTTGTTAACTAAAAAAAAACTTTTAATGTTAAATGTTTCAAGTTTGGTAAATGTGTTTTGTTAAGTGCACATTTACCGGCTAAACAGTGAACACGTTTTTCACAACATTTCTTTCCACGACAACACATCACAATCGATTGCCTCAACATATACACACATACTGAACTAGTAAAAAAAACTATTTATATATGAATTTAAAAAAAAAACTTTTTTTAAAAATTTGCCACACATATTCAACAAAATGAAATGAGATTAGGAAATATACATCATTGTATAAATGCTGAAATGTGCCTTAAATCACGGGGCTACATGTTAAAACGACACAAAAAGCTATTCACGCAAAAATGTAACTGACTCAAAACAAGCCGACGTGTTCTACTTATTTCCCAACAATTATTGTCTGCCCTTTATTACTCACCTACAGATCCCTGACGAATAACAGCAAGAAGACAAACAGAAATCCAATGTGAAGTTCGTTATTTTTTCTTCTTGTTCTTGCGAGAACTCAAGGGAGCAAGCCCCGTGCTGCCGGTCAGAGTTCTGCTGTCATGCGTCTGTGCCCGTGCGCTGCTTCTTAAGAGGCAACACGTGCACGATCTCCACCATGTGGGGCTTTCTCAAAGGCAACTTACGCTTCGTATGCAAAGCACGGTTTAGGACATTCCTGGATGTGTGGCCACCAGAGCTACCCCAGGTGTTGTTTCGGCATGCGGCTGAAAGGTGCGGCCAGGAGATGGCAGTGCTGAGTGTCACAAAGACAAAGATCCCCCGTGTAGCCTTCACAGACTCTAATTCTAGATTTGAAGCTTTCGTGACTGCAATGATTCATATTCTTAGGTTTTTTCGGTAAAGTCACGTAGGTAAAAAACACATTAAAAAGTTAAATAAAATAAAAATCACGACGTTTCGGAGGCAACACAAGCTTCCGTCTTCAGGTGGTACCGTCACAGCCACGACAGCTGTATCAAGTAAATGAGAGATTGCAGGAGCTACCACTCCGTTTATATAATGGTTGGAGAAGGTGGTGGGGCAAGGGCCGCATACTTTTTATTAATATGGTAAGGTGAGGCTTAAGACTAAGAATAGACTGCATAACAAAGGCTGAGCCTTTGTTATGGAGAGGTGCGGTTTGTGACTCAACCTGTGACAGGGGAGACCACCACTAAACATGGTAAAACTGTAATGGTTGTCTGTCAAATAAGATTGGCAAATAAGTGTAGTTAAATCTTTTTTGCATGGTTAATCACATCTTTCCAATGATTACTCAGTTTGTAACCGTCATCACGGTTGAAATTATGTCTGTGTTTGTATATTTGTATGGCTTCGGTGTACAAACCTTTGATGGTAGCCCAGGAGGTTTGCAGAGAACCTTGGTCTCGGAAAAATACAATTTCATGATAGCCCACCGAGTTGTAGCAATGATCGGCAACGGCCGAAGAATCAGTTCTGCCGTGTTTCAGATCTGACTTGTGCTCGCGGACACGATCAGAAACATGACGTTTCGTTTCTCCAATGTAGCAATCACCACCAATGCAACTCAATTTGTAGACTCCAGGATACTGTAAGTCAGGAACGACATCCTTCACAGATGGAATCAAATCACGGATTTTATGCACTGTATTGAATCGGACTTGGATCTTATGTTTGTTTAGAATTTTGGAAGATCTGTTTTTGGTCACGCCTGCTATGTATGGCAACGTGATAGTTTTGGTCGGAGTTTCATGTGGCTGTTTCTGTATGGTGGGAGAAACAGCTTGGCGGATAGTGCGGTCAGAGTATCCGTTCATCCTGAGGGCCCGATGTACATGTCTTAATTCACCGGCCAGGTGGTGTTGGTCAGAAATGCCATGGGCTCTGTGGTATAGCGTTTTGATGAGATAATTCTTTTGAGATGGGTGGTGGGTGGAATCCGGTTTCAAGTAGGAATCTGTGTGGGTGGCTTTCCTGTAGACAGAATGTCCAAGGATCCGTCAGGCCTCCTCTCAAACAGAATATCCAAGAATGGTAGTTTACCGTCTTTCTCCACTTCCATGGTGAATCTGATGGATGGGTGTCTAGAATTGATGTGGTCCAAGAAGTGGTTCAATGCTGGGAGGCCATGTGGCCAGATGACGAAAGTGTCGTCCACATACCTCTTCCACAAGGAAGGACACAGGGTGGATGTCTGGATGGCGTCTGATTCAAACTTTTCCATGAACATGTTGGCTATAACTAGTGACAAGGGGGAGCCCATAGGCGTACCCTCATTCTGTTTGTAGAAGGTGCCATTCCAGGTAAAATAAGTGTTGGTGAGGCAATGCCTAACCAGCGCAGGTACATCAGAATTCAATCCATGTTGGACTAAGTCCTCAATTATTGTTAGGGTGTCCGGTACTGGGACTTTGGTGAACAAAGATACTACATCAAAGCTGACGAGGATGTCATCAGGAGATAGTACCATGTCCTTAACCATAGAGACTAATTGGGTTGAGTTGAGTACTGCCGAAGAGGTCTTGCCTGTGAAGGGGAGCAGAGTATCTGATAGAAAACGGCTAGTTTGTACGTAGGAGAGTTTATCGTCGACACGATGGGTTGTAGCGGGGTGCCTTCTTTATGGATTTTGGGAAGACCATAGAGTCTGGGAGGTCTAGCCGCCGATGGTTTTAGAGAGGGACGTTTGCTTGGTTCGATTAGGGAAGTCGAACTCGTGATGATACTGTTGGGTTTTGTCGTTAGGTTTTTAGTGGGATCGTTTTTAATTTTGGAGTAACTCCCATCATTAAGAAGGTCCAGGATTTTGTTGTTGTATGAATCTTTATCCATGATGACCGTGGCATTGCCCTTGCCAAAGGACGAAATTTCGCCGTCACCCCTAAATATATACCAGTAGAGGATATTATTCTCAGATTGATGTAGCCCTCAGAGGCATAGGACACATCCATGCGGATGTAGCAAGAGCTGAAATAGCTACTATTCTTAAGAATGCTAAGAAACCCACTAGTAACATCAGCAAAAACGAACGCTCTGAACTCGCGGACCTAAAAAAAGAGATGATATAGTCATCCTCTCGGCAGACAAGGGCAATGCCACGGTCATCATGGATAAAGATTCATACAACAACAAAATCCTGGACCTTCTTAATGATGGGAGTTACTCCAAAATTAAAAACGATCCCACTAAAAACCTAACAACAAAAACCAACAGTATCATCACGAGTTCGAATATGTGTTTAGTACTACTTATGCCCGTGCATTATGCAGGACATGCAGCATCAAAGTGAGGGGATAGGGGTAGCACTAATAAAGGGAAGGAGTGTTAATAGTATGTAGCTGCAGCAACCGAAACCACCACGTAAACAACTAAAGTATAAACTACATAGTATCATCAGTATACTAAATATACTGCTGTATATTCACTATACAATTACGATACTATATATTACTTTGTACATTGTTTTAAGCATATACATTTTATACTATTTATTATTATAGACTGTACCATTGACCGTCGTGTGAAAGACACTAAGAGGAAGCAACGAAATATGTCAATGGGAGAGTAGTGGGGGGAAACTTGCAGCGGAGCAAAGAATCCATTCCCTGCAGAGTTACAATGCCAGTGAGTGGAACGCGGTCTGAAAGTCACCGTAAACGTGAACACAATCAGTTAAGATCCGAAATGGTTTATTACATCCTTCCAATGATTGCTAAGCCAGAATCCATCTTCTCGGTTGAAATTGTCTCTGTGTTTGTATATGTGGATCGCCTCATGAACGAATCTCTCATGGTAGCCAGATGGCTTGCAGAGAACCTCTGTCTTGGAGAAGTCAATATCATGTGAGCCCACTGAATTGTAACAGTGATCTTCCACGGCTGAGGTGTTTGTCCTACCGTGTTTCAAGTCTGCTTTATGTTCACGGATGCGGTCCGAGACATGTCGTTTGGTTTCTCCAATGTAACTGCTACCACAGAGGAAACTTAGTTTGTAGACGCCAGGGTACTGTATGTCTGGAACCACATCTTTTACAGACGGGACTAGATCACGGATTTTATGTACTGTGTTGAAACATATACAAACACAGAGACAACTTCAACCGAGAAGATGGATTCTGGCTTAGCAATCATTGGAAGGATGTCTTTGACAATCAGGCATAGCTACTTTTTTGTCACGCACACCGAACTGGTAACAGTCTTTGGAGCGGTTTTGATGGTTTTGCCAGATTGGCCCGGAACCACCGGATAATCTTGGAAGCTGGATAATCACGTGCCGGATAATCGATGGTCAAACTATATATTCTGTTATTCTTTATTAGGGTTCACCTCTCGGCATCCATTGCACCAGTACACGGTGGCCCTCCCATAGTCGATTCTAACAGGTTGCCATCGACAGATATGAAACCGTGACTAAAAAATGTTGCATTTGCTCTACAACGCCCTGCGTCCCACAGGACTTCACGATGAAGGAGTTTGAGCGGATGAAGGACACAAACACAGTGCGATCGTATTTGGTGTCCAAGGAACGACTCGAGGTGCTGTATCAGCTGTTGAAAGAGATGAACGCAGACTTCATGCAGCCCGGGGGCTACCAGAAATACGAGGCCGCAATGCAGGAGTTGGATGAAGAGTATCGTGCTACAGAGGGACTAGGAGACGAGGTGACTTACACTCTCCATGTGCATATTCTTCCTGATGTTTCCTCCGTTCTGTAGGGTTTGTTCTTGCTGCTCCTCTTTCTCTAATTGTTCATGTCCTGGGACAGCATCTCTATGTCCACTCCACCGGCCATCATATCCTGTTCTCAACCACTTCCAACCATATGTATTTCTATTTAACACGTCGTGGGTTTTCGCGACCAATATTATCCATAATAGAGGTTGTTTGGGTTAGATCGTGTACATATCTGAATAACCCAACCAGTAATGGATATCCATTGAAATGTATATGAATACATTAACTGCCAACCCCCCTCTGAACTTGACACCTGATTGGCTCACAAGTGATGACATCACACTTATCTGCTCTAATTAAAACCGAGACAGGAGGAGGATTTCTCCACAATTTTGGGTGTCACCTGGCGAGGCTGGTTGTAATTACCGGCGGAACATCACGATACTTTAATTGTTAACGTTGTAGTGGTTTTACTCTCCAACACACCAGTTAGTGCTGAGCTAGTAACGAATTGGCACGTTTTGTTTACGTGACAAACCTTACTGATTGGCTGTGTCAAGTGGTGGCGGGATCAACGACGCATTTATATTTACGCGATCTAACCAAAAAAAATCTCTTATTTCTATGCCTACTTTTCTGTCTCCGCCCCGGTGCTTGCATCTTCATCTAGTTCTTTTCCATATGCAAACATCAATACCAGAGAGACAGATGTGGGCAGGCTTTGTGCTGGCTACACCACCCCTATTGTGTGCCGTGCTGACATCACCAGGTGCTGGCCTTGCTGCAATTGCCTGTGTAGGCTACAATGTATACTATTACAACAAAAAGTGTTTTATTCTACCAGGTGTAAGGGACCACTGAGCTATCTGGCTATTTTCAGAAGCGACCTGGCCATCATGCATGATAGCCCAATGAAGTAGCTTATCATCATGTGGCAATTTGTCGCAGCAAAATACGCGAAAAGCGCGATGTTGATTCTAAATGTGGAGGGGATAACGGAGCACCCTGGAGAAAAATCCACACGACCACGGGCAGAGAGAGACAAGCAATCTCTAAATATACAGCAGGCGCCAGAGTCGGGTTGGAACCCATGACCTCCTATACACAAGGCGAGGTATTTAACTTCTCATAGCCACCGTGGCACACACCGGGGCAAAAACCCTCCCCTAACCTGCGGGTGTCTGCCAGCAACACTGCATTGAAAGCAATGTCATTGAGGGAAGGGCTTATGTCGGTCAGCTTATTACCCTCACGGTGCGCTCTCATCCACCATAGTGGCTAACGGAGGGCCACTGGGCAGGTTTGTGGAGGCTGCTGAACCCCGCACTTTCCGCTCATTACCATGGGGACTAGAGAGACAATGTTCAGAGCAAGCAGGTTACGGGAGCACCGAAAGGACAGGAGTCAATTGACCTCTCCTAGCCACAATCCCATTTGATGGAGCCAGGGGGAGTAAAACACATCTCCTGCCTATTTCAGGCTATAGCTGTCAGTGAAACAGAGCACATTGCTGATAGCTTTGCACTGCCAGAAGTGGCGCGAAGACCAAACTTACTAATATTATCACGAATGACCGTGGGTGTCATTCACCGCTCCCCTTATACTCTCGTTTTCCTCCCTCAATGTCGATGCATATGTATCATTTTGCATGGCACATTGAGATTCTTTTCTGTTTCTGTCCTTCCAGAAAGACAAAGCCTACAAAGATTTCATGGAAAAAAATAAGGATCGTGCAAAACAAATTCGCATTGTGGACAAGGCACTGACACAAGCTCAGCAAGAAGAAATAAGTAGGCCGTTTTTTCTTTACTTAGAATTTTTCAGGCCGCGAGTTTGTCTGATGATTATTTTGTTTATTGTTATTAATTACTCGGGTTGTCATAATGCAGGCTTGTTTTGGGGAGACAAGGAGGAAACATAAAGTGGAAATATCGAGTAGCATCAGGGGGTCAAAAATAGAACACCTTAGCAGGGACACCAAGGCATTAGCAATGAAGAGGATCGTGGAGCAAACAGTAGAAGCAACAATACCCTTAGTAGTAAAACTAAAAAGAAAATGGATGGCTGAGAAAACATTGGAATGAGCACAGGAAAAGAGAAAAATAAGGCTAAAGATCCATAATAGAGGCTTTTGGGTTAAATCGCTCAAATATAAATGTGCCGTTAAACCCGCCACCTAGGGCCGAATTAAACAATGGCTTAAGAGGCTGCAGCCCAGGGGTCTCTGCAGCTGGATGGCCTTAAGTGAAAGGTTATTTCAATATTGAAAGCTGAATTTTAGTTGTTGTTAGCCTTGTAAAAATACATTTTATTTTTCTTTAACTTTGTTTTAGTTTAGAAAATATAACTGGGGGCCTCACAGTACCTGTAGCCCAGGGGCCTACGAAATCTTAATCCGGCCCTGCCGCCACCTCCACCTGACACAGCCAATTAGTGGGGTTTGTCAAGTAAACTAAATGTAGCCGATTCGTTACTAATTCAGCACTAACCGGTTGTGTGTTGGAGAGTAAACCCACTACAACATTTACAATTCAAGTACCGTGACGATTCACTGGTAATTACAACCAGAATTTTCAGGCTATTCTAATTATTTATTTACGCGATTTAACCCAAAATACTTCTAGAATGGATAATATTGGTCGGGAAAGCCTCCTCCGATGTGTTAAACTCGATTTGTCGTGATGTGGCAGTACTGTGGTGTGTGTTGTGCCATATTAGGTGTATTATTATTGCGTAATTTATTTAGGAAAATATTCTTATCGTGCGATTATTGTTTCTCGTCTTCCATTATTTTGTCATATTCTTTGCGTCTTTCGGTAAAATCACGTAGATATAAAAAATTATAACAATAATAACAATAAAATAATAAAATTATGACGAAATGTCGTGATATTTTTATAATTATTTTTGTATTCACTTTATTTCCATTAATTTTTTGTTATTTTATTATTTATTGTTATTATTATTTTCTATCTACGTGACTTTACCGAAAGACCCAAATAATATTAATTCCTGCAGTGACGAAAGCTTTAATACAAGATTTATTTTGTCATGTTTAAAATCGTGATACATTTAAAACACCAACAAAATATTATTACATAAGTTATAAATAGATATTAACCATGATATTTGTCCTTTGATAAATGTTTTCTGAGTTATTGGCACCATTTTGGTTTTGTGACCTAATAATTACCAGAGATGGGACATGTTTTGTTATACAGGGTGTTTAAAAGAGACGGACCCAATTAGAAATTGCTATATCTCTGCAACACGAACCGCCTATGAATTAAACTCTTACCTGCTAGTTGCCTCTCCCACCGCACAAACAGCCCCTAGCCTCAATCATTCGCAAGATGGCGACCCCACAACACAAGGCGTTTTGCGTTCTGCAGATCAGCAATACTGAATCAGTAATTGTGGTGCAGCGTGCATTTCAATGGCATTTTGCATTGATCCGCCAATGTCAAAGAGCATGGTGGCACAAAAGACAGTTTTTTTGTGCTACCATTAGCGACTAAGCTGGATGACCTAACAAACAGAATCACGGCAGCGGTGACTTAAATGGAAGAAGACACTTTGAGAGGCGTTTGGGATGAATTCAACTATCTTCTCGATGTTGTCCGTAAAGCAGGTGGAGGGCACAGAGCATTTATAAAATGGTTTATCAAAACTTGATAACTGATTAAACCGTTCATAATTTTTTTGTGTAATTGTAACATGTTGCCATTGTGAAATATACTGCTTTGAAATTGGGTCCATATGCTATCTTACAGTATTAGGCGACTAATGGAACCTTGTAATTACAATGGCAATTCATTACTCAAGCAATTGGATATTCCATCCCGAGTGTGTATTCAGTGAGTTTGTGTTCGCAGAGAGGAGGACCTTGGAGAGGATAAATGAGCAGCAGATGGAGGCTCTGAAGATGGAAAACAAAGCCAAGGAAGCAGATATTGCACTCCTGAATAGTCAACAGCAGGTAATAGTCGACCCTTCCACATTCCAGGGGTTAGGGGCGCAGGCCCCCGCGATCTGGAAAACCGCGTAATTTTTGTTTGTCCCATTGGTCCCTTGAAGTACGAAGCGAGCACCTCCAGTTACTAAACTTTTTAAGTTATCTCTACATTTACAGCCTTTGTGTGTCGTCTGCTGGTTTTCGCATCTTTTTTGCAAACTTTTACTTTTTACAAAATGTAAAAAATTGCGTATATTTATGGTTTTAAAAGATGAAATACATCAATATTATACAATACTGTACATATATTTCATTAATTTATGAGTTACTAAACTTTTTGCGTGTCGTCTGCGGCCTTCGCAAAACTCCCAAAAATTCCCCAAAAATTCCCATTTAATTTCTTACGCCGACCCCGCGATATATCGAAACCGCGATGGGGAAAGTCACGATGCAGAAGAGTCGACTATAATTTCGCCACTCATATCATCATCATCATGTCTCTTCAGTCAACTCATTATCGACAATGGGGCCAAATTAATGTATGTGATGCGTATCTTTCCAAAGCCAATGTCGCTGCTTCATTCAATCTCAGTCCTGTGACTTCTCGATCTTTAACCCATACATGTGTAACGTATTGACACTACACATACATCTATCCATCCATCTGGTTTGGATGTCGTATACCGTATCACTCGTTGTACTTGTGAAGTACTCTTGAAGACGCTTGGACACCGTAGTAAGGCACACGTATTTATTTACACAATGTCGTACAGCACTGGAGGGGTGTATCGGCCCCCTCACCCGTATAACTGGGAATACACCTCTAGCTAGCCTTCCTAGCCGAGTCCTCCACTAACGGGCTAGGGGAGGCTGTCTGGCCCGACACTGGTCAGTCGGGCTACGGTACCCGGAGTCCCAGAGGACTAACTCTGGTTCCGGGACCACGCCACTGGCTCCAGCCTGCGCTGCCCTTACAAGGGCGGCGTCCCAGGGGGAGTCCAGGGCCTATCTGGCCGGTCTTCCGTCTTCCCTTAATTACTCTAAGACTGAACCCCGAGCTCTCTGGCTCATCCCTTTTTATACCCCCCTAGAGGATCGAAACCCCCCTCACGCCGTCCAGTGCGGACGTCGTTGCGGGCACCACCCCGTGTGCTCACGGAGTCCCCGCCCACTGTGTTTGTTATCCGTTAGCTCCTATGCAAACAGCCCTACACAAACAGCCCCTCTGTAACAGCCCTACATCACCCCCCCTGTACAGCTCGCAGCCGTCCCGGCTGCAACAACTTCAATAAAGGTTAATTAACCCCTGGATCCCCGCGTGTGCCTTAAAAAAACGTTTTTAACGATAACATGAAGGGAACAACAACAACAACAACAACAAAACCCACAAACCCCGAAGGGAACAATCCGACGCACCCCCCCTGAATAAATACGAATACCGTAAGAGCGACGTATATACAGGTTTAGCAGGGAACCCCTAGCACACATGCAACACAACAAAAATGTGGCAGGAGCTCCCCACCGACGCAGCACCCCGCAACCGTACACAAGAGAATTAAGTGTTCTTCCAATGCATCATAAGAGTCTGCGCATTTTTGCGCGCGTCCTTGCTGCAGGCCCGTCACACGGGGCAACCCCGGATGGCGGACCGCCGGTGGCAGTTGTTCATTCTGTATTGAGTCCGCGTTTGACGTCGCGAGACCCTCGGCATCCCTCGCAGCGGTAGGTGGGTGCGAGCCCGTCAATCCCGGTGCACCTGTGGGCGGGACAGCCGGCGACACGTCAGGCGAGGGCAGCAAGGACGGACCCTTTGAGTCGGCCGACCCCCCACATGTTTGGCCACGCGTGTGTGGAGTGGGGCCTCGCACCGCAACGAATGGTTTTAGTCTCGAGGGGTGCACAAACCACCGGCGCTTCCCCCATTTGATGCGAACACACTGAGGCCGCAGAACCTCGACCACCTCTACAGGACCCCTCCACGGCCGCGCCAGTTTAGGGGATGTTGCGAGTGGTACCTGGGGGCAGTGCAGCCATGCCCTGTCCCCCGGCTTCCACTGCAGCACGTGCGCGCGACCCAGTCTGAGGCGCTCATTTGCTTTTTGACGCTGTTCGAATTTAGCATGGCAGCATCCCGTGCCTCAGTCAATTTTTCAAGGTTGAATTTGACATGGTCAATTAATTTTGTTTTACCCAGTGGTGTGGGGATCTGCAGCTGCGCCCGAATGGGTGGGTCAGGGTCGCGCCCATACATGAGGAAGAATGGTGAAAATCCCGTTGCAGCATGGGGGGCCAATCTGTATGCTGCCAAGACCCCTTGGATTTTCAAGTCCCAATCAGTCTGTGAGTCCGAAACCTGCTGTGATAACATAGACGAGATGGTGCGATGCAGACGCTCGACCATCCCGTCAGTTTGCGGGTGATAGGGGGAAGTACGAATCTTTTTCGTTCCTAGGAGCTCACAAACCTGTTGGAGGAGTTTTCCGGAAAAATTTCTACCCTGGTCGGTCAGCAGCCGCTCCGGGGCACCTTTGTCCATGACATAGCCTTGGACAAAGGCGTCGACGATGGCTGCTGCCGACTGATTGGCCAGGGGCCAGGCCATAGGCCAGCGCGTAAAGTACTCGACCCCGGTTAACAAATATCTATTTCCCCTAGGGGTGGCGGGGAATGGGCCCAGAATATCCAGCGCGACAAGTTCGTTTACTCTGGAGACCCTGATAGACTGCAAGGGCGGGTTTGATTCTCGTGCTGGTGGTTTTCGCTGTGCACACCGCGGGCATGAAGCCAACAGATCTGAGACATCCCTTGTCATGCCTTGCCAAAAGAAATCACGCTGGAGCAAGGCGAGGGTCTTTTGGGTACCCAGGTGGAGGAGGCGCTCATGAGCAGCCCACACCACCCTACCCCGTAAGCCCGAAGGGACCACCAGCCGGTGTCGGTGGGATTTTCCGTCCCAGTGCAACAGCAACCCCGCGTGCATTTCCCATGCGTCGGCATCACCCGATCCCCGCCCTGCCTCCCCGGCGCGACGACGCAACGCGAGGAGGGAGGTATCCTCCATCTGGAGGCGCCCCCATTCCTGAATGTGCAAACCCAGCAGGGAATCTTTCCCTTGTTGTTCAATAGAATTCTGAACAACTGTCCCGCCGTCGGCGGCGGCCGCAAGGCCCGGAACCGACACGTCCCCTGCTGGCTTGCAACGTCCCGACCCCAGGAGGCACGCACATTCCGAGGTGGTTGGCATGCGCGACAGAGCGTCCGCGTTGGTGTGGCGAACGCCCTTACGGTATGTGGTGTCGAAATCAAAATCCTGGAGGATCTCCAACCATCGGGACAATTGTCCCGATGGCTGTTGAACTCGCAGGGCGTACTGCAGTGCCGCATGATCTGTGCGGACGGTGAAACGCCGACCGTACAGATATGGGCGATACTGTTGGATGAAATAGACAATTGCCAACAGTTCTCTGCGGGTGACACAATATCTTTGCTCTGCTTGAGACAACACCCGACTGCCGTACGCAACCACCCGTTCGACGCCGTCAACCACCTGGGAAAGCACGCCCCCAATACCCGTGTTGCTCGCATCGGTGTCGAGCAGAAACGGCTTTGAAAAATCGGGGTAGATCAAGGGAGGAGCTTTTACCAAGGCGTCCCGAAGGGAGCAAAAAGCAGCCTCCTCCTCTTGACCCCAGTGGAACCGAACCCCTTTGATGTTAATGCGTGTAGGGGTTTGGCAATTGTTGCAAAGTCGGCGACGAACCGTCTGTAATATGACGCGAAGCCGACGAAACTCCTGACCTCTCCCACCGAGGTGGGAGTCGGCCAGGAGCTGACACACTGCGTTTTGGCGGGATCGGTAGCAATACCCGAGCGCCCTACGATGTGGCCCAAATAACGCACGGAATCGCGTAACAAATGACACTTTTGGGGCTTGAACTTCAAATTAGCAGCCCGCATCTTTAGGAAAACCGCCCGCAACCTCTGGAGATGTTCGTCAAAAGTTTTAGCGAAGACAATAACATCATCCAAATAAATCAGGCACGACTCCCATTGCAATCCAGCCAAAACCAATTCCATCAAACGTTGGAAGGTTGCCGGCGCTGAGTGTAAGCCCATCGGCAACCGGTTGAATTGGAACAGGCCGTGCGGTGTACGGAAAGCAGTTTTAGGTTTCGATTCATCATCCAGAGGAAGCTGCCAGAATCCCGAAAGTAAATCCAGCGTGGAGAAGAATCGCGCTCCCGCCAAGGCGTCCAGCGATTCGTCCATCCGTGGGAGCGGGTATGCGTCGGCAACCGAAATTTTGTTAAGGCGCCGAAAATCAACGCAAAACCGCAACGAGCCGTCCTGCTTTTTAACCAGGACGATCGGCGCTCCCCAAGGGCTGGTAGAGGGAGAAATAATGTCGGCGGCTAACATGTCATCACAGCCAATTTGACATGGTCCTTTTCGGCGGGACTCAACCGAAACGGATTTTGGCGAATTGGCGCGCTGTCACCCGTGTCAATATGGTGACGCAGCAGATGAGTACAACCCAAATCGTATTTATTCCGACTAAAAACGTCGGAAAATTCCTGCAGTAGCGATCTAAGCTGTTGGCGCTCTGAATTTGACAGGTCCGTCGATCCCGCACAAAGCGCGTCGAGCCACCCGTCATCGCTGTCCGAATGTGGGTGCAGTCGGGTGGCGGTGCCGACATGATTCGCAACCGGTTCCTCGCAGGGCATCGGCGTCGCGTGCGCAAGCACCGTCCCTCGAGGAACTACAACAGGTTGCGATCCCACATTGAGGACCGCGATGAAAGGGTCCCCATCTCCCCTCACGACGGTCAGGGCCGGAATCAAATGCGGTCCACTAACCCCGGCCCTAGACGGTCCCAACAGGATTCCCTGGGCCCCGATGCCCTCTGCGAAGGGCCGACGAAGTTTTAGAGGCACTAACATCTGAGCTCCCGGCGGCACACGAACCGTTTCAACGACGGACGCTGGTATAGTTACGAACGCCGTCCGAATCACAGAAGGGGAGGGTAAAAACGCCATGCGCCGTCCCGACGGGAGCTCAATGCATCCCTGGTCTATTAAAATACGGATCGGCATTTTACCCAAGAAGTCCGTCCCCAGCAGGCACGGAACCGCCAGCGAGGAGGAAACAAAAATCGGGCCTGATAATTTGATATCCCCGATACAAATTTGCGCTCGAATCTGTCCAATGATGCCAAGGGAGCCCCCGTTCGCCGCATAGAATGGGACATTAACTGGCAGTAAGGGACGGCTTTGGACAGGTAAAATGTTGTAAATCAATTCGGAAATAATGGTCGCCGATGCCCCCGTGTCAACCAGGATGCGTACCTCAACCCCGTCAATATGTCCCACGACGGCCGACGACCCTGACGATGCGGCCACAACGCGATGGGCCAACGCGGACCACTGCCCGGGCTCGATTCGAGTCCCCACAGTGGTACGCGCCGGCCCGTCGCGATGCAACGTCGTCCCCCCATTCGTTGCGATGCGAGAGTGTGCGACAGGTGTGTGTGTTGGCCAAACATGTGTGGTGTCGCGACTCGCCGGATCATGTTGATGGAGCTTGGGAGGAGGAGGAGGCCCGGCGTCCTGGCGAGGCGTCGTCCCGCGCTGTCGGGAGAGCGGCACCCCGAGGCGACATGGCCCCGGACGCCGCAGTTGAAGCAGCGCGGGAGCGCCGGCGGCGATGACGGACGGTCGAAGCGGCTCGACCCATCCCGGCCCGGCCGTGCTCCCGTCCCCTGCTGCCGACGATGGTTGACGGCGAAGACCTCCTCCGCCGGGAGGGTGGCTGCCGCCACCGCACGCCCAGCCGCTGCCCTGCTGGCCTTCCGCCGCTGCGACAGCAGGTTGGCGTGGAGGAGTCGCGCCGCTTGTAGAGAAGTCATCTCTGTATCCTCCTGTGCCACGACGGCGATGTCCAGGTCGTCTGCCAGCAGGAGGATTTTCTCAGTCACCATGGCGTCGACCCCGTCCTCGTCCATGCGAGGAAAGGCTGTCTTGGCCAACGCCAGGAGACTTGTTCTGTATGCCAGCGGCGACTCCTTCGCGCCCCGCTGGCGGTCGTAGAACTGCTGCCTACACTCCGCGGAAGGCCCGTAGACCCCGGCCAGCAGCTGCAGCGCCATCGGTAGCGTAGAGCGCTTCTCCTTCGGCGCCGATGTGAGGGCGGCGAGCGCGTCGCCGTCGAGGAGCGCCGGCAGCGCGCAGAGAGCTTCAGCATCTGTCCATTTGGCCATTTCTTGGTGGGCGAGGAAGCGTCTCTGGAAGCCGCCCCAGTCGCCCTCTGCGCCCACAAATTCTTTAAGCGGAGGCAGTCTTTGGTGCAGCGCAGCGGTTGCCGTGGAGTCCCGCGGGCTGCTGTCTCCCCGACTCGGCTGTGTCTCGGCGCGAACGGCAGATGGTATCGCCTGTCGCAGCCTTGATGACGCGCCCTCCTCCGTCGTTGACGCGGCAGCCCCAGCGCGGCCGATGTCGGACCCGAGGTTGAGGTTGGCCACGCCCCTAGCGGTCGCCGCGTCGATGGCGGGAAATTCAAAGTTTGAATCTTCGGAAATGGCGGGAAGGCGCTCCGGACGCCGGCTCCCCTCGCCCCGCGGTGGACCACCAGCCCCCAGCCGCGTGATGTTTTCCAGCGTGGCGGCAGCGGCGTAGAGCAGTTCAGCCAGCCTCTCGTGAGCCAGCCTCAGCTCGTCTGTCCGCGGCTCCTCTTCATGCCGACGCTCCGGTAAGAACGCGTCCGGCCCCGGCTGCACGTTGTCTTGTTGAGCCATCTCGGGCTCGACAATTTCGGCGGCGTCTTCCATTTGTTGTACTTTGGCTCGAGCTGATTGGCGCGTGTCCATGTTCGTGGTTCTTCTGACGCCAGATGAAGTACTCTTGAAGACGCTTGGACACCGTAGTAAGGCACACGTATTTATTTACACAATGTCGTACAGCACTGGAGGGGTGTATCGGCCCCCTCACCCGTATAACTGGGAATTCACCTCTAGCTAGCCTTCCTAGCCGAGTCCTCCACTAACGGGCTAGGGGAGGCTGTCTGGCCCGACACTGGTCAGTCGGGCTACGGTACCCGGAATCCCAGAGGACTAACTCTGGTTCCGGGACCACGCCACTGGCTCCAGCCTGCGCTGCCCTTACAAGGGCGGCGTCCCAGGGGGAGTCCAGGGCCTATCTGGCCGGTCTTCCGTCTTCCCTTAATTACTCTAAGACTCAACCCCGAGCTCTCTGGCTCATCCCTTTTTATACCCCCCTAGAGGATCGAAACCCCCCTCACGCCGTCCAGTGCGGACGTCGTTGCGGGCACCACCCCGTGTACTCACGGAGTCCCCGCCCACTGTGTTTGTTATCCGTTAGCTCCTATGCAAACAGCCCTACACAAACAGCCCCTCTGTAACAGCCCTACACTTGGATTCGTTAAGGCTAAAATGTCATGTCCCTGCAATTGTTTTTTCGTGTGGAGTTCTTTTGCATATAACATCTGTAACCAAGCAGCATTTGTTTAACAAGCCTTGCGCTGCTGATGAGAACTATAAGATCAAAACCCATCCAGAGTTTGCTCACTTAAACAAATGTTGATGGGATAATATTAGTCTGGAAAGCCACAGGTTTTTACTATAATTTTATTGAATTTTCCAGGTAGGGCACACTGAGCTATATATGTATAGCAGCCAAATACTCTAAACGCAGCTTGCCCCAACTTTCTCTTAATGCTTTAGGACAGTGGTTCTTAACCTGGGGTCCACACAACCCCTGGGGATGCGAGATGCCCTTTTTGAGAACTAATGGGGGGGGGGGGCAGGCTGTAGCAAAGGTTAAGAACCACTGCTTTGGGATAATATTTGTATTTGTGTGTACGTGAATATATACAGGTATTCATCGACTTACGAAGGTTTGCTTTTGCGAAAGTTCGCGTTGAAGCAATTGGCAAACTGTGGGCACTTTTCAATGAATTAAATCGAATTTCTGCATTAGTTAAATTTCACTACGTCCACGTGCCATGAGATCGTCATCCAACAGTAAGCACCCGTGACAGGGTCACGGTGTCTCTGCAGTGCAGCAGCAACACCTGCACATCACCTTTCCAGTCATTTCAACACGCAGCAGATTTTTTTGTAATTTCCTTGAAAAGATTAATACTTTTAGTTTTAATTAATTATTCAGTTGTTTTCATATTGGAAACGAAATGATGGGTCGTCAACAGAATTCCTAGTGTTGTATATTTTGCAATGAAAAAAAAAGAAATATGATTTTTTTTTAAATATGTAAATGTATGTAATTTCGTATTATTAACTAAACATGTGCTTTAAGTGTAATTAGCATGTGTGAGTTCAACATTAATGATTAATGTGTATGTGAGGCTTTGTGTGTGTTTTATGTGTTGTGTCGGGGTATGAATGTGTGCCAAACAACCCCCTAACTCTTCATTGGTACCGGACGGTAACGCTGTGGTGAGCAGTGCCGTGGGGAGAGGGTCAATTTAGAGTGGCCATTCCCCTCATGGCATTTGTAGCCACCATAGCAGCCAAATGGTGGCTCTGGACAGGTGCAAGGTGCTGGCATCCCCTACACCTTCAAATAAATTATCACAATACCACCGAATAAAAATCGAATGAAGCTTGTGCCGGAGGCCCCGGGGAGACAGGTGTCCATGACATTTCCTGGCCAAACCCCATTTGGCGGAACCAGGAGACTGAATCCTTACCCTTGGGGTTCCTCTAGATACAGCAAAAAACTACTGCGGTGGCCACGTGGAATGTTCGAACGCTCACTGCGGAGGAGAGGCTGTCACTCCTCTGTTGGGAGCTGGACCGCTACCGCCTGGATCTCTGTGGTCTTCAGGTGGTCCGGTGGACCGGCTCTGGCTCCTGCCACCATGAGGGGTGGACAGTCCTTTACTCAGGGCAAGAGACTGCCAAACAGTACTATGCATGACAAAGGTTTATAACGGTAAATGCTAGGTAGAGCGCTTTATTAATATAGAATACTCTCGATGATTCCAATTTTACACGCTTTCTTTGAACTCACTCTGTCTGTTGTTGTTGTCGTTGTTGTCGTCGTATACTCAAATCTTGTAACTCAATTTTAACCCACTTACCAATGTGGTATCGACTCAAACTTGGTATACATATGTCATACTGAAGACAACACTATATTCTATTATTAAAAATATATATAAGCTATATTTTTTATATGTTATGTTTCGGCTTGGGTCTAATTGTCCACACTCAACTAACGTTGGCTGTAATTGCCCACGGCCCCTTACGTTATGGCAAGCTTTGGGGCCACTTCTTGGAGTCGTGGAGTTCTGCCATTACTAGCACATTTAATAAAAGCGTGTTTAAAAACTGTTTTTAAAAATATTACTTATTAAATGGAAGCCACGGACTGCGCCACGGAGCTTTTAGCGGTAAACAAGGTAACGTATTTACCGGGTAATACTTCGCGCTACCTTTACCCTACCGGGTAATTCTTCCGAGCTACCGTTACCCTACCCTTTACCATACCCCTTGGCATGTCGACATCTTTACCGTTTACCTTTACCCTTTTACCCGGTAAAAAGGGTAAATTACCTTACCTTGCCGAGGCCTATCTCTACATACGTGTCACCCAATGCTCGCCTCATAACAAGCCACAGAATCTAGCACCACAAAGATGCTGAAGATGCAATGGTCTCTGTGAAATTAGTGCCACGTAATACATCGATCTTCAATAGGTACCCGGATGCAATATGAACTTATTTTCTTTTTCTGTAAGCAAATCAGAGGCAATTTTTATTATCGGCTCAGCTTTGCAAATCAAGAAGACGAATATGCAGTCTATTTCTGTCGTTGGTGCACTGGTGCCTATGTCTGAGTCTGCGATGATAATTCGGGTAATGTTTGACAAAAATCTTAATCTCAAATGCCATGTAAAACAAAAAAACATCTGCCACAATTGTAACGACCACATCCGGGCACTCCGTCACGTGCGACCGGTATTGGACAAAGAGACCGCGAGGTCACTCGCTTGTAGTATGGTTACAGCGTTTGGAGCGGTTTTGCCGGATCAGCCCGGGACCGTCGGATAATGTTGGAAGCCGGATAATCGATGATCAACTGTATATACATAAGGCACTTTGAGGTGTTGATGGATTAAAGAAACGCCACTTACATGCACACCCTCAATCCTTAATGATTACAGTGACACCTCTCGAAGACGAACTCCGGGGTAAGCCGGATATTGGGCAAAAAGATAGCGAGGTTCTCTGGAATATACCACCACCATGAGGGAGCGAGTGGTGTCATCCGTTGTCTCCACGTGTGTGCGCGTGCAGATCATCATGAGGATGTTCAACGACAAGCTGAATGACATCCAGAAACACACGGATGAGAACATAAGGGAGATCCAGAAGACTCACCAGAAGGAGATGGACAGTGTGAAGAATAAATCAAAGTGCGTGATCTGTTGACAGCAGTTCTCCTGCTGTGTTGGTCTCACCTGATAACGGTTGCTTGTGTTGCGATCGAAACGTCGTGATCTATTAATTTTCTATCGACGTGACTTTACCGAAAGAACCAGAGTCATTTAATATAGCATAATACATACAATCACATGAACATCTGAGTATCACTCCCTCGTTCCTCTTGGCGCAAATTGATGACATAGTGGTGGGAGGACATTTTTGCAAATCTGACAACTGCTGAGAACGATTGATTAAGGGCGCTTTATAAATTAGTATTTTATTGATGATGATGACGATGGTTGTAACTATCAGGGGAAACATCTGCACCCCATTGTTAAATGTCATGAGATTACTCTCCGGCAACATATTCGAATGTTGTGCTCAAGGGGTAATACATAAATTGGCCACGTTTGTTCACTTGACAACATTATGAATTAGCCGTGTTGGTTGGAGGAGGGTCAACTCATGCAATTTGACGCCAAAAATGTTTTATTTGTGAATGAGGGTTACAAGTGTGTCTCCATTTGATCACAATATGGTTATCATATTTCTTGACCGGTAAGTCCTGTTTTCTATTGGCATTTAAGAAGATGAAGGAAAAAAGCAATTGTTTAAAAATGCATTGCATAAAAAAATTCTCCCCATATTGATTTTAAGATTTTTTTTCTGGCATTCAAGGCCTTGAATGGACATGCTCCTCCCTACATCCATAACCCGCTTCATCCATTATATATTCCATCAAGATCATTAAGATCCTCACATTGTACTTTGCTCACTTTCACCCCGGCCTCCATGCTTCACACGTTGTTTGATCTTAAGCTATTTCGCCTTTCCATGCACAGCGCTCCTCAGAACGATTTTTTAAGGCTGCTTTATTCATTATAATTATTATTGATTGTTCCGAGTCCCTTGGCTTGTGGATTTTTATAGTTTTGTTACGCTCTGGAAAAGGGACCTATGAAGAGGTGACTGCCAAAAACATGATTATGAGCGTGCTGCTTTAACAATTGAGACTTCTGGAAGATGTATTATGAACAACCGGTGGTGGTCTTCTGCCCACCGCGTGATTAGTATATCGTTACAGAGAGCCCTCATTCTGGAATATGATCAGAAATGCACGGCTTTAAGATGGGGAGGGATGTCTTGTGGAAGACGACGGTTAATAGCTGATGATGGGTGGTTCGCCATTCTTAGGATGGTTGTCACGCGGTGGAGCAGGTCACAGTGTGTGTGTGTACGTATGCATGTGTGTATGTTGAACTTCTTTCGCACCGTACGTAGCCAACCGTGCTAATCGGAGGTAGTTTTGGTGTACTGTATAGTAATGTAGTATATAATCGTGTGTGTATTTTGCACTTCTTTCACACCGTGCGTAGCCAACAATCAAAACTATCCAGTCTAACTCCTTTTCTGCTCATGAAGCAACAAACAATTTAACACTAACACACACAGACAGAGATCCCCCGTATAGACTCAACATACTGTTGGGGCAAGTGCTGTTAGCGAGCACCTATAAAGGCTAGCACGACACGAGGGGGTGGCTGGCCAGCAGCACGGCCGGCCGCCTTTGTCTCCCCAGTGACGATGTTTACACACAGCACCAGGTCCTCATATGAGGCTGAGTTGAACTATGGGGAGCCCCAGAACGGGTTCAGATAATGTTCACTGGTGTTGGCTTTGGGTCGGAACCGAAGTCGGGTAAACAGGTTCGTGGTGCGGCGCGTTAATTGCTATACTACCGTTCCCCACTCAACCACACACACACAACCACACGTACACAAAACACAACACAGCCCAACTTTGACACAGGTTACTTGCTCAACTCAAACTCCCGTTGATGGCTCCGTCTTCGCGTGTAAGCAGAACTTCGTGTTCGCTGGATGAGTATGTGCGATTGCTTTCCTGTGAATCATTCGAAAATCGAGCTGTTGACAGTGATGGCTGTCATCCTGATGAGTTACCCACAGTCCACTCAGTCCACCTTAGAGTCGACTCAAACGGCTTTCTCCGCAACTCAGCCTCACGACTTCGTTCAGTCCGTGAAGTACCTGGCACGAATTTTCACGATACATTTACAAGATACTTCTACACATCCATTACTGCTCACGTAATATGGTTTTACTCACGAGCAGAGATCCTTTCATATTCCCTTCTTTGATTCGTCCAATTTCTACTAAAATTCATTATTTACAAGAATGTATGTACTAAAATAACCATATATATGGTGGCAATTTACCTTATGCTACGGTAAAACTAATACTGCCTAAAGTTACTTAATTACATGTACTGCAATATTATTATTTTTAATTAATTCCAAATTAACGGCGAAACGTCGTACTCGAATTGTAAATGCTGTGGGTTTCTGCTCCAAACACACTGGTTAGTGCTGAACTAGTAAGGAATTGGCATGTTTTGTTTACGTGACAAACCTTTACTGATTGGCTGTGTCTGGTGGTGGCGGGTTTAACGACACATTTATATTTACACGAACGAATCAAAAACCTCGATTATGGATCATTCCTTTACGACAATCAATATTGGGCAATTACGTGGTCGTCTGAGTATTATTAGCCCGATTATGCTCCGTGCAGCAATGTATCTATTTGTGCCGTCTCCTTAGGCCAATATATATTAGTTCCATGAGGACTAATAATGAATAACAATTACATTCATATAGCGCTTTTTATAAAGGATCACAAAGTGCTGTAAAGGACGCTGCAGCGGCAGCAGACACTCAGACGCATAACAAATATCATATTTTAAACACATTTTAAGAATTCATTTACGAAATGAACTTAAGGTTCAATAAGCAGAGGCGTATACGTAGGTTTTAGGACGCGTTTAAACGAATGTCCACAGACTCAGAGACTCTGATATCTGGTGGAAGAGAGTTCCATAGCCTGGAGACTACACAGGGACTGGCTGCAGACGTTCTCGCGTGCTGGTTTGAACAAGGGTCACCTAGTCGCTTTGACGCCTCGCCAATGATATAGGCTTAGAGGCCACTGCAAAGTTAACCTCGAGCAATTATAATCCATGCCTGTTGCTGTAAACTGCACGTGTCGTTTTTATAACAGCAAGAGATGAAAGATAATCTACAATCTTGCTTCAAAGCCATCCCAATCGTATTAAAATGTTAACTTCAGGGCAAAGACAGCCCCAACTTTATATCAATAAAGAAGCACTAAGTGCATATTAATTGTAACCCTTTCAATCTGCAAAATTTGTTTATTCACCTTAATTGCCCCGATGATAAATTTTAAGTAAAACATGTTGCAATGCATTGTTGTGGATAACTATATTCTAGAAGATGAATCCGGACGTCAATTAATTATAATGGAATTCTATTAACCCCCCAAAAATTTGCTTTTAAATAAAGTGCGTCTTATTATACCATAGCATATGGTGGTAGGGTTCCGTTACCAATGTTTTATGATACGATCGGAATTTGGATGATATGACGAGTTTGACGATATCATTTCCCCACATCTTTGTGATTGAGTTTTCACAGTTTTGTCCAATCAGTTGCGTTTTTACTCTGCTTCCAGCACGAATAAAGATTATTTTAAAATATCTTCGAATGCAATGCACTTTACATACGTTTTCTGTGATACCTAGGCTGGGCGGATGCCGGAAGGCTAAGCATTCCTCACGCTAAACACACACACACGTGTAGCACATGGCAAACACCTGGAAACCTAGAACATCAGCCGCCGGCATCAGATTGGTCAAGGCTCCGTTTCTGGGGGGTGATCGGGCTTTTGCCAGTGCAGCTCCAAGATTATGGAATGCGTTGCCTCTGACAATAAGGCAATCAGAATCTTTAGAGCTATTTCAATCTTGCCCTGACAACTCACCTCTTTTAAATGGCATTTTCACCATAGTTTTGGTCGTTAACGCTGGCTCTGTATTATTTACCTGCTTTCCATACACGGCACAACGGGATCCTTGAATGAAATGCGCCGTAAAAGTGTAAATTATCATTATTATTACTTAGTTATGTACTCCGAGCCCACCAGAGCAAGCTGGATTGGCCCAGAGGGAAATCGGTCTCTCCTGCTTTGTCAGCCGAGAAACGCGACCAAACCTGTGAATCTATTTCCTCTCTGCTTCCGACACCGACTCATCCGAGAGAAGTTCAAAAGTCAGGCTATATATATAGCTGAGGATTCCCCCAACACTGCAGGAATGGTCCAATAAATTGTTAAAAATGTCCACTAGAGCATCAAAGTTCAAAACTAAGGGGCAGGGAGGGATCTTATCACCAAATATTGAACCCCTTCACTACTTCTCCTCCAGTGGGCATTGATTCTCAAGAGCGTTCATGAGGGCATTTAGGCACTTTCCCGCCCCTCCTTTTTTACCTCCTACAGGGGTATGAGAGCTTAGGAAGACACCAGGGAGTTGTAATGTTTATTAAAGCAGTTTATTTAAACATGCGATTTAGGAAAGTTTCCATTGCACTGAAATCCGGAATGTGTCCGTGCTGGTGTCAATCCGCATTCACATCCTTCCTCTATGTTGTCTACCTGAATCGTCTTGTTAATACAATACTTTTGGGAAAAAAATATAGGCGGGGGCCTTTTTTAGCGTTTCTTAAAACGTCGCCATAGATTTAGTTCTGCAGAAAATGTGATGCGGGATGGTGTTCCAGATGGCAGGGGACTGTGACCCCGAATTAAGATAAAAACACCTGGCAGTGACGGTCCTTGTTCTTGATATAGCAATTGGAGGTTGGGAGTAAATATGCTGATAGGTTCTACAGTGAGCTGTATTGGAGGGCGACAGTAGAGGGGGGGGGGGGCGACACAGGAGACAGCACAAAAAGTAGAAGAAACAGTCGAAAAGTCAGAATTTCTTATCGCTGACTCTCATGGCAATGGAAAGCCAAGTGAAGTCAGCAGATCAAGGGGAGAGAATTTGGCCGACAATGATAGGTGTCATGGGTGACGTGAGCAACATTATTATTCCTGAGGTTCACTTTATAAGGATCGAACAACGTATGCAGTTGCAATAACAATCGAGGGAATATCGACTATGCTGCCAAGCAAGGGTATCAGTGATTTTAGTGATGATATGATAAACATAAATTATGGATGGACCCAGAGAAAAAGGTGGAGTCAAGAGTGACGCCAAAGACCTCGGTTGTTGTCAAATAAATTGGTAGTTGGAGCCGGGGATTAACATGCAATAAGAGAACATGGATGTGGCGAATTACGGTCTCATGCCTTATCAAGATGGCTTCAGATTTGGAAGATTCAAAGACGAATTATGGTCTAAAAACCACTGCTGCGAGGCGGCGGCAGTGCCACTCTTCTGGGAGTCCATCAAGTCCAGAGGCGTTCAGCAGAAAATTATCAATAGAAGTTTAGAGTTGGCTGGTGGTGTCGGCAGTAGAGGAATCACATTTTATAGCAAAGCTCTGAATGAGGTGGCCAACGTGAGTTGTACAAGCCACGACAAGCAGGGACTCAAAGAGAGAAGAATAAAGTAACCCCTGAGGGACCATTTTATAAGAGGTAGGATATGATGCAATAGTTTTTTTGGGGTTAGATCGCCTAGATATAAACGTTGTGCCATTGAACCCACCACCACCTGACACAGCCAATTAATAAGGTTTGTCACCTAAACAAAACGTCCCAATTAGTTGCTAGTTTGTCACACTGGTGTGCTGGAGAGTAATCCCACAACATTTACAATTTGAGTACCTTGATGTTTTTCTGATTATTACAACCTCCCTGATGAGGTTGTGTCGGGTTTGGCGGGTTTAACGACAAATCTATATGTATGCGATCTACTCGAAAAAACATGTTATGGATAATCCATTGTTATTATTCTAGCATATGGCAAATATCAGTAAATTACACATCAAGATTATGAGCCATGGGATAGGTTCTGGAGTAGAATGCAATTGTTTGAAAGATGGTATATTGTTTGGACTTTGTTGGCCGCAATCACAGTGTAGGTCATCTTATATTTTCCACTTGTGTGGAAGAGGTGTACGCTGTGATCGGTTACTCTTCTAAGGCAGTCGATGGAGCAACCACAGTTTTCTTAGCAGATAAAAGCCATACTTTGTATTCTTCACTGGCTTCTTTCGTGGGCAGGACAAACTATGAAATCGCCTGCCTTTGTCATCGTGCCTTCACCACCGGCTCCCCACCGAACCTCGCCTCACTACTCTCGCCTTGCACTGAAAGCTCACGGTAGAACCCTATGCAGCAGCGTCACTCAAAATCTGCTTCAGACACCAACGGTCTCGAAATGTTACAGCCTCATGTCACTATACACTTTACTACTATGCACTAATATACACTACACTACTATACACTACACTACTATACACTACACTCTACACTACTATACACTACACACTACTATACACTACACACTACAATACACTACACTACTATGCACTACACTATACACTACACTACTATACACTACACTATAGACTACACTACACTACTATACACTATACATGATGATACACTACACTATGCACAAAATCACTACACACTACTATACACTACACTGCTATACACTACACTATACACTAATATACACTACACTATACACTAATATAGATTACATTATGCACTGAACTACTACAGACTAATGTTTTCATGGAGAAATTTGAAACAGACGCCATCCAGACATCCACCATGCGTCCTTCCATGTGGAAGAGATATGTGGATGACACTTTCGTCATTTGGCCACATGGCCTAGCAGCATTGAACCAATTTCTCGACTACATTAACTCCATACACCCATCCATCAAATTCACCATGGAAGTGGAGAAGGATGGCAAGCTACCATTCTTGGATGTTCTGTTTGAGAGGAGGCCTAATGGCTATTTGGGATGGTGGTGGGAATCAGGTTTCCTATCGGAAAACCTGATTCCCACCACCATCCAGCACAGAAGAATTCCCTCATAAAAACACGACACCATAGGGCCCACTGCATTTATGAACAACACCACCTGGCCAGTGAAATAGAACATGTACACCGGACCCTTAAGATGAATGGATATTCGAACCGTACTATCCGCATGGAGAAACAACCCCCTGAGACTCCGATCAAAACCATCACGTTACCATACATAGCAGACGTTACAAAAATATTTCCTAAATCTTAAACAAACACAAGATCCAGGTCCGATTCAGTACAGTACACAAAATCCGTGATCTGATCCCATGCGTAAAGTATGCCACTTCTGACTTGCAGTACCCTGGAGTCTACAAACTGAGTTGCATTTGTGGTGATTTTTACATTGGGGAAACGAAACGACATATATCAGACCTCATTCGCGAGCACAAGACAAATTTAAAACACGGCAGGATGAACTCTTCCGCCGTGGCTGCCCATTGCTACAACGCTGTGGGCTCCCATGATATTGTTTTCTCCGATACCAAAGTGCTCTGCAAGCCGTCTGGATACCACCAAATATTTCTACTCTTAGGTCTTTTCGGTAAAGTCACGTAGGTAAAAAATAAATAATAATAAAATAATAATACAAATTATATAATAAATAATAGAAATAAAATAATAAATCACGTTGTTTCGGAGACAACACAAGCTTCCGTCTTCAGGTGGAACAGTCACAGCACAATTGCTGTATCAAGTAAAGAAAAATCCCAAGAGACCCGACCTTATACAGAGGGAAAAAAAAATTTGCCCACTGACAAAGAAATTATTAGTCTATAATTTTAATGGTAGGGTTATTTGAACAGTGAGAGACAGAATAACAATAACAAAATCCAGAAAAACGCATGTCAAAAATGTTATAAATTGATTGCATTTTAATGAGGAAATAAGTATATGACCCCCTCTCAATCAGAAAGATTTCTGTCTCCCAGATGTCTTTTATACAGGTAACGAGCTGAGATTAGGAGCACGCTCTTAAAGGGAATGCTCCTAATCTCAGCTTGTTACCTGTGTAGGGCTGTTACAGAGGGTCTGTTTGTGTAGGGCTGTTTGCATAGGGGCTAACGGAAAACAAACACAGTGGGCGGGGACTCCGTGAGCACACGGGGTGGTGCCCGCAACGACGTCCGTACTGGACGGCGTGAGGGGGGTTTCGATCCTCTAGGGGGTATAAAAAGGGTTGAGCCAGAGAGCTCGGGGCTCAGTCTTAGAGTAGTTAAGGAAGAGAGAAGACCGGCCAGATAGGCCCTGGACTCCCCCTGGGACGCCGCCCTTGTAAGGGCAGTGCAGGCTGGAGCCAGTGGCGTGGTCCCGGAACCAGAGTCAGACCTCTGGGATTCCGGGTACCGTAGCCCGACTAACCAGTGTCGGGCCAGACAGCCTCCCCTAGCCCGTTAGCGGAGGACTCGGCTAGGAAGGCTAGCTAGGGGTGAATTCCCAGTTGTACGGGTGAGGGGGCCGATACATCCCTCCAGTACTGTAAAGACATTGTGCAAATAAATACGTGTGCCTTACCCCGTTGTCCACGCGTCTTCAAGAACACTTCATCTGGCGTCAGAAGAACCAAGAACATGGACACGCGCCAAACAGCTCGAGCCAGGGAACAGCAGACGGAAGACGCCGCCGAAATTGTCGAGCCCGAGATGGCTCAACAAGACGACGTGCAGCCGGGGCCGGACGCGTGCTTACCGGAGCGTCGCCATGAAGAGGAGCAGCGGAGACAACCTGAGGCTGGCTCACGAGAGGCTGGCGGAACTGCTCTACGCCGCTGCCGCTACGCTGGAGAACATCACACGGCTGGGGGCTGGTGGTCCACCGCGGGGCGAGGGGAACCGGCGTCTGGAGCGCCTTCCCGCCATTTCTGAAGATTTAAATTTTGAATTTCCCGCCATCGACGCGGCGACCGCTAGGGGCGTGGCCAACCTCAACCTGGGGTCCGACATCGGCCGCGCTGGGGCTGCCGCATCAACGACGGAGGAGGGCGCGTCATCAAAGCTGCGACAGGCGATGCCATCTGCCATTCGCGCCGAGACGCAGCCGAGTCGGGGAGGCAGCAGCCCACGGGACTCCACGGCAACCGCTGCACTACATCAAAGGCTGCCCCCGCTTAAAGAATTCGTGGGCGCAGAGGGCGACTGGAGCGGCTTCCGAAGACGCTTCCTCGCCCACCAAGAAATGGCTAAATGGACAGACGAAGAAGCTCTCAGCGCCCTGCCGGCGCTCCTGGACGGCGACGCGCTTGCCGCCCTAACATCGGCACCAAAGGAAAGGCGCTCTACGTTACCGATGGCGCTGCAGCTGCTGGGAGGGGTCTACGGACCATCGGCGGAATGCAGACAGGAGTTCTACGACCGCAAGCGGGGAGAAAAGGAGTCGCCCCTAGCGTACCGAACGAGCCTCCTGGCGATGGCCAAGTCGGCCTTCCCCCGTATGGATGACGACGGCATCGACGCTATGGTGACGGAGAAATACTCCTCCTGGCTGACGATCTTGACATCGCTGTCGTCGCACAGGAGGACGCGGAAATGACATCGCTCCAGGCGGCGCGGCTCCTCCACGCAAACCTCCTGTCGCTCCGGCGAAAGCCAGCAGGGCATCGGCGGGGCGTGCGGTGGCTGCAGCCACCCTTCCGACGGAGGAACTCTACGCCGTCGACCACCGACGGCAACAGGCGACGAGTGCACGGCCGGGCCAGGACGGGTCGGGCCGTTCCGACCATTCGTCACCTCCGACGTCGCTCCCGCGGTGTTTTAACTGCGGCGTCCGGGGCCACGTCGCCTCGGGGTGCCGCTCTCCTCGTCAGCGCGGGACGACACCTCACCGGGACGACGGGCCTCATCCCAAGCTCCACCATCAAAAACCGGCGAGTCGCGGCACCCCACACGTTTGGCCCACACACACACCCGTCACGCACTCAAACACCGCGACGAGAGGGGGGCCGGTATCACGCACCATCGCACCATCACGCACCACTCCGGGTACCCATATCGAACCCGGCCAGTGGTCCGTGCTGGCCGATCGTGTGGTTGCCGCATCGTCGGGGTCGTCGGCCGTTGTGGGTATATCGACGGGGTGAAGTGCGCATCCTGGTCGATACGGGGCATCGGCGACTATTATTTCGGAATTAATTTATAATATTCTCCCTGTCCGGAGTCGTCCCTTGATGCCAGTTAACATACCATTCTATGCGGCTAACGGGGGCTCACTTGGCATCATCGGACAAATTCGTGCCCAAATTTGTATCGGGGAAATAAAATTGTCTGGGCCGATTTTTGTTTCTTCCTCGCTGGCGGTTCCGTGCCTGCTGGGGACGGACTTCCTGGCCAAAATGCCGATTGTAATTTTGATCGACCAGGGGTGCATAGAGCTTCCATCGGGCAGACGCATGGCGTTTCTGCCATCACCGGTTGCGACTCGGACGGCGTTCGCGACGGTGCCGGCGTTCGTGGAGAGAACGGTACGCGTTCCTCCGGGAACGCAAATGTTGGTACCCTTGAAACTTCGGCGGCCCCTCGTTAAGGGTGCTGGGGCACAAGGGGTACTGTTGGGACCGTCTAGGGCCGGGGTTAGTGGACCTGACTTACTACCGGCCCAGACCATAGTGAGAGGGGATGGTGAACCCTTCATCGCGGTCCTAAATGTGGGCTCGCGGACGGTGGTGTCCCACAGGGGACCGTGCTTGCTCACGCAACGCCGGTGCCGTGTGAGGAACCCGCCGTAAATTCCGTCAACACTGTCCCTGCGTCGCGACCGCATTCGGACAGCGATGAAGGGTGGCTCGAGGCGCTTTGTGCGGGATCGACGGACCTGTCCGATTCAGAGCGTCAACAACTTAAAACACTACTGCGAGAATTTTCCGACGTTTTTAGTCGAAATAAATATGATTTGGGTTGCACTCACTTGCTGCGTCACCATATTGACACGGGTGACAGCGCGCCAATTCGCCAAAATCCGTTTCGGTTGAGTCCCGCCGAAAAGGACCATGTCAAATCGGCTGTTGATGACATGTTGGCCGCGGACATCATTTCTCCTTCCACCAGCCCTTGGGGAGCGCCGATCGTCCTGGTTAAAAAGCAGGACGGTTCGTTGCGGTTTTGCGTTGACTTCCGGCGTCTTAATAAAATTTCGGTTGCCGACGCATACCCGCTCCCTCGGATGGATGAATCGCTTGACGCCTTGGCGGGAGCGCGATTCTTTTCCACACTCGATTTACTTTCGGGATTCTGGCAGCTTCCTCTGGATGATGAGTCAAAGCCTAAAACTGCTTTTCGTACACCGCACGGCTTGTTTCAATTCAACAGGTTGCCGATGGGCTTACACTCAGCGCCGGCAACTTTCCAGCGTTTAATGGAATTGGTTTTGGCTGGACTGCAATGGGAGTCGTGCCTCATTTATTTGGATGACGTTATCGTCTTTGGTAAAACTTTTGATGAGCATCTCCAGAGGTTGCGGGCGGTTTTCCTAAAGATGCGGGCTGCTAATTTGAAATTCAAGCCCCAAAAATGCCATTTGTTGCGTGATTCGGTGCGTTATTTGGGGCACATCGTGGGACGCTCAGGTATTGCTACCGATCCCGCCAAAACGCAGTGTGTCAGCTCCTGGCCGACTCCCACCTCGGTGGGAGAGGTCAGGAGTTTCATTGGGTTCGCGTCGTATTATCGACGGTTTGTTGCTGATTTTGCAACAATTGCTAAACCCCTGCACGCTTTAACATCTAAAGGGGTTCGGTTCCACTGGGGTCAAGAGGAGGAGGCTGCGTTCCGCTCCCTTCGGGACGCCCTGGTGAAAGCCCCTCCCTTGATCTACCCTGATTTTTCGAAGCCCTTTTTGCTCGACACCGATGCGAGCAACACGGGTATTGGGGGTGTGCTTTCCCAGGTGGTTGATGGCGTTGAACGGGTGGTCGCGTACGGTAGTCGGGTGTTGTCTCCTGCGGAGCAGAGATATTGTGTCACCCGTAGAGAACTGTTGGCAATTGTTTTTTTCATCCAACAGTATCGCCCATATCTGTACGGTCGGCATTTCACCGTCCGCACAGATCATGCGGCACTACAGTATGCCCTGCGGGTTCAACAACCATCGGGACAGTTGTCTCGATGGTTGGAGGTTCTCCAGGATTTTGATTTTGAGACCACTTACCGTAAGGGCGTTCGCCATACCAACGCGGACGCTCTGTCACGCATGCCAACCACCTCGGAATGTGCATGCCTCCTGGGGTCGGGACGTTGCAGACCTTCAGGGGACGCATCGGTTCCGATCCTGGCAGCCACCGACGACGACGAGCCACTGCCTGATAATTCGATCGAACAACAGGGAAGGGATTCCCTGTTGGGGTTGCCCGTCACTGAGTGGGGGCGCCTCCAAATGGAGGATACCTCCCTCCTCGGGTGGCGTCGTCGCGTCGGGGGTGCTGGCCGGGTGAAAGGTGATTCGGGTGCATGGGAAATGGTACAGGGTCTGCTCATGCATTGGGACGCAAAATCACAGCGACATCGGCTGGTCGTCCCTTCGGAGTTGCGAGGCAAAGTGGTGTGGGCCGCGCATGAGCGCCTGTTACATCTGGGGACTCTAAAGACCCTTGCACTGATACAACTAGATTTTTTTTGGCCTGGTATGACAAAGGATGTGGGGATCTTTTGA
This sequence comes from Callorhinchus milii, assembly GCF_018977255.1. NCBI lineage: Eukaryota > Metazoa > Chordata > Chondrichthyes > Chimaeriformes > Callorhinchidae > Callorhinchus > Callorhinchus milii. The sequence goes on from NW_024705185.1 coordinate 58,246, forward strand.
GTTCATGCCCGCGGTGTGCGCAACGGAAACCGCCGGCGCGGGAGTCTAACCCGCCTTTACAATCAATCAAGGTGTCCAGAATAAATGAGCTTGTCGCGCTGGACATCTTGGGCCCATTTCCCGCCACCCCCAGGGGCAATAGGTATTTGCTGACAGGAGTCGAGTATTTTACGCGCTGGCCCATGGCCTGGCCCCTTGCCAACCAGTCGGCAGCAGCCATCGTGGACGCCTTTGTTCAGGGATACGTCCTGGACAAAGGTGCTCCGGAACGGCTGCTGACCGACCAGGGTAAAAATTTTTCCAGCAAATTACTTAAACAAGTCTGTGACCTCTTAGGCACAAAGAAAATTCGGACCTCCCCGTATCACCCACAGACTGACGGAATGGTCGAGCGCCTGCATCGCACCATTTCGTCAATGATGGCACAGCAGGTCTCAGATTCTCAGACTGATTGGGACCTGCATATTCAGGGGGTCTTGGCGGCATACCGGATGGCACCCCATGCAGCTACGGGTTTTCCCCCTTTTACCTTATGTACGGTCGCGAACCCGACCCGCCTGTTCGCGCCCAGCTGCAGATCCCCGACCCGCAAGGAAAAACTAAATTGGCTGACCACGTCAAATTTAATCTGGCTAAATTAACAGAGGCGCGGGATGCTGCGAGGTTGAACTCGGACCTCCGTCAAAAGGCGAACGAGCGCCTCAGGTTGGGTCGGGCGCATGTCATACAGTGGAAACCGGGGGACAGGGCATGGTTGCACTGTCCCCAAGTACCCCTGGCTACCTCCCCTAAGCTGGCGCGGCCGTGGCGGGGCCCTGTGGAAGTGGTCGAGGTCTTGCGACCACAGTGCGTGCGCATTCGTTGGGGGAAGCGGCGATGGTTCGTGCACCCCTCTCGGTTGAAACCTTTCGTCGCGGTACACAAACCCACTTCACACATGCGTGGCCAGACGTGTGGGGGGTCGACCGACTCACTAGGTCCGTCTCCACCGCGCTCACCTAATGCCTTGCCGGCCGTGCCACCTCCAGGTGCATCGAGACTGACGGGCTCACGCCCGACCACCCCTTCTGGGGATACCAACAGTCACGAGGCATCAGAGGAGGCCTCGCTCCGGACGGACGATTACCACCTGACGGTCCGCCACCCGGGGTTTCCCCGTGTGAGGGGCCCGCCGCAAGGACACGCGCAAAAATGCGCAGACTGTTGTGAAACCGCAAGATGTGTATATATGTTGTGTTCATTGTGTGTTGTGTGGGGGGGTGTGTTCCCTGCCCATTGAATTCACATACGTTGTGCTCACCTGCTGTTGTGTGTATGGTGGCTTCGCTGCAAATTGTATATAGCTTGTTCTTACGGTATCCGTATTTATTCGGGGGGGTGCGTCGGATTGTTCCCTTTCGGGTTGAGGGTTTTGTTGTTGTCATTGTTGTTGTTGTTGTCGTTGTTGCTGTTGTTTCCTTCATGTTAGCGTTAAAAACGTTTTTTTAAGGCACACGCGGGGGTCCAGGGGTTAAATAACCTTTATTGAAAGTTGTTGCAGCCGGGACGGCTGCGAGCTGTACAGGGGGGGGTGATGTAGGGCTGTTACAGAGGGTCTGTTTGTGTAGGGCTGTTTGCATAGGGGCTAACGGAAAACAACACAGTGGGCGGGGACTCCGTGAGCACACGGGGTGGTGCCCGCAACGACGTCCGTACTGGACGGCGTGAGGGGGGTTTCGATCCTCTAGGGGTATAAAAAGGGTTGAGCCAGAGAGCTCGGGGCTCAGTCTTAGAGTAGTTAAGGGAAGAGAGAAGACCGGCCAGATAGGCCCTGGACTCCCCCTGGGACGCCGCCCTTGTAAGGGCAGTGCAGGCTGGAGCCAGTGGCGTGGTCCCGGAACCAGAGTCAGACCTCTGGGATTCCGGGTACCGTAGCCCGACTAACCAGTGTCGGGCCAGACAGCCTCCCCTAGCCCGTTAGCGGAGGACTCGGCTAGGAAGGCTAGCTAGGGGTGAATTCCCAGTTGTACGGGTGAGGGGGCCGATACATCCCTCCAGTACTGTAAAGACATTGTGCAAATAAATACGTGTGCCTTACCCCGTTGTCCACGCGTCTTCAAGAACACTTCACCTGTATAAAAGACACCTGTTCACAGAAGCAATCAATCAATCAGATTCCAAACTCTCCACCATGGCCAAGACCAAAGAGCTCTCCAAGGATACCAGGGACAAGATTGTAAACCTACACAAGGCTGGAATGGGCTACAAGACCATCGCCAAGCAGCTTGGTGAGAAGGTGACAACAGTTGGTGTGATTATTCGCAAATGGAAGAAACACAAAAGAACTGTCAATCTCCCTCGGCCTGGGGCTCCATGCAAGATCTCATCTCGTGGAGTTGCAATGATCATCAGAACAGTGATGAATCAGCCCAGAATTACACGGGAGGATCTTGTCAATGATCTCAAGGCAGCTGGGACCATAGTCACCAAGAAAACAGTTGGTAAACACACTACGCCGTGAAGGACTGAAATCCTGCAGCGCCCGCAAAGTCCCCCTGCTCAAGAAAGCACGTATACATGCTCGTATGAAGTTTGCCAATGAACATCTGAATGATTCAGAGAACAACTGGGTGAAAGTGTTGTGGTCAGATGAGACCAAAATGGAGCTCTTGGCATAAACTCAACTCGCCGTGTTTGGAGGAGGAGGAATGCTGTCTATGACCCCGAGAACACCATCCCACCGTCAAACATGGAGGTGCAGACATTATGCTTTGGGGGTGTTTTTCTGCTAAGGGGACAGGACAACTTCACCGCATCAAAGGGACGATGGACGGGGGCCATGTACCGTCAAATCTTGGGTGAGAACCTCCTTCCCACAGCCAGGGCATTGAAAATGGGTCGTGGATGGGTATTCCAGCATGACAATGACCCAAAACACACGGCCAAGGCAACAAAGGAGTGGCTCAAGAAGAAGCACATTAAGGTCCTGGATGGCCTAGCCAGTTTCCGACCTTAATCCCATAGAATATCTGTGGAGGGAGCTGAAGGTTCGAGTTGCCACACGTTAGCCTCGAAACCTTAATGACTTGGAGAAGATCTGCAAAGAGGAGTGGGACAAAATCCCTCCTGAGATGTGTGCAAACCTGGTGGCCAACTACAAGAAACGTCTGACCTCTCTGATTGCCAACAAGGGTTTTGCCATCAAGTACTAAGTCATGTTTTGCAGAGGGTTAAATACTTATTTCCCTCATTAAAATGCAAATCAATTTATAACATTTTTGACATGCGTTTTTCTGGATTTTTTGTTGTTACTCTGTCTCTCACTGTTCAAATAAACCTTCCATTAAAATTATAGACTGATCATTTCTTTGTCAGTGGGCAAACGTACAAAATCAGCAGGGGATCAAATACTTTTTCCTTCACTATATTCTGGCAATCGAGTTATGTGCCCTGACCATCTCCACTGAGAGGAGGTAACTATTGCTTCTATACTGAGAAATCCAGCTCTCGCCAGCACCTTGATACGTTGCATTTGGTCTTGCGTACTTGGTCCTCATTATTTATTTCAAATATCTTAGGTGTAGGCTCGCAGTTTTTTCACGTGTCGTCTGCAAAGTGTCAGCATATCTACAGAGTAAAGTAGTGAAGGAATTACCACTTCAGTTTAACACGTAGGCTTTCGCGACCAATATTATTCATAATCAATGTTTTTGGGTTAGATCGCGTTATTTATAAATGTGTCGTAACCCTCCACCACCCGACATGGCCAATCAGCAAAAAAGTTTCACGTTGACAAAAGCCAAATAGTTCACTACTTTAGCTCACTGGTGTGTTGAAGCGTGAAACCACAACATTTACAATTTGAGTGATTTCATGCTTCCGTGTATCTTACCGCATGTTTGAAGGCCTGTTGGCTTCCGCTTGTCAGCCAGGTTTTAAAATGAACGAGCTTTCTTTACCCACCTTTTCTAGGGGCTCCACCCTTAAGGAAAGACTGCTGCCTCAAACTTTTGTCACAATCAACGAGTCTGTGACCATCACGTCTGATCCACCTGTGTACAGATGTTTTGTTAACAGAGTCTAGCTTCTCAAGCCTGTTGTTACCATATCCAATTCTATGGTCATGGGACGTTTTCTGCTTACCACGCCTTGCATGGTGGTTAAGATAAGCTGCTTTTATGCCCCCAGGTGCCCTCTCTTTGGTCTCATGTATTCTGGTCCAGTGGTACACAAAGAGTAAAATTACTGGGAATCCATGAGTTGCCCCAGAGTAGCCACTAACTGGCCTTGGTGCTGACATCTGTCTACTCCATTGGTCGTGTTCTTCTGCATGCCATCCAAATGTCACGACATTAACCTAAATGGTCATCTGCTGGAATAATCAACCAGTGCCCTGCTGCCAACGCCGATGCCTTTGCCGTGACCCTGGCTGGGGGGCGAAGCAGGTGCAGGACCTTTCCCAAGGGCTGCCTGCGAGCTAGAGTGACGAAGGGGTGCTCTAATGTCCCATTCATAAGTCATCGCCTACGCTGCTGCCTGATCTCTGTGTATACGTCGCCCGACAGAGTTATCCCTAGCATTATGGTGGCAATCAACAAGGGGTACACGTGTAGTGTTGTCCTGTGTCACTTTATTTACCTTGCATCCAGTGTGGATGCTCCTCACTTTACACTAAACACACACCCTTTGTTCCGAACTTCCCGACTTCCCCCTACTCACCTCCGCGCACCCCGTGCGCAGTAACAACTCTGTCTCCCCCACTATACTCTGCTCTACCCTCACCCTCTCGCTATACTCCCCTCTCTCTCTTCTATCCTCCGCTATACCCTGCTCTCTCTTGTGGGGGCCGTTGGCCCCCGGGTCTCTCCCGCCTGCATCCCCTATTTCGTTTACGTTACCCCACCTCCTATTACCCGCTACGGTTTCGCCGGCATTCGAACGCGACGCCCGTACTGTTACAGCCTCGCGCTGCGCTCCCACGCTGCGAGCATACGTGCGTACAGCATCATCAATCAAACGCTACACTCCCCCTCTTTACACCGCTACATGCAGTTCTCGCACACTGCGAGCGTGTGCCCGTCTATAGCCCTGTGCGGCACTCGCCTCCACGTCGAATAACCCGTAACGGACGTATGCGCACTCACGCACACAGCTCCCCGCGGCACTCACTCACCACTGAATACTCGCGTTATGATCGCGCACCTGTATCACACACGGGGTGAACACACGCGACACCCACTCTTGCGCCGCTCTGCGCAGCGCTCGCCGCCTGCTGGCCGCTCACGTTATGATCGCGCACCTGGGGTACGCCGATTACGCACGCCGCGAGCTTACGCATACACAGTACCACCCGCGTTCACACTTATAATACGAGATCACACGAGGCCACGATCAGCTGTTAATGATTTATTGTCTGCTACCCGGGACTGGTTGTTGAGTCAGTATGAATCGACGAGGCTGCCTACTCTACCATCCCGGACCTATTCCCTATTTATCGTTCACGAAATACTTTTACCTCCTTACTCACGGTTTGAGGCACTCGACGTTCCGTGGATTTTCCTCGCTGCTTGCCTCGACACGTCGCACGGACGTCCGGAGGGCAGAGCTGGGGCCGTCTTGGACGCTGGCTTCTCGGAGTAAGCGAGAGCTCTACCTCGCTATACTCCCTTTTATCCTAATTCCCCGGACTCAGGCCCCTACCACCTTCCCACGTACCGTGGGCCTTCGATATGCTAATCGGATGTTCCGCAAGTTAATTCCTTTCTCACGCATGCCTTTGTTATTGCAGATTATGCGGCGGCGTCCATTACAAAGGTGCGCCGTGGGAATTTGTGCACGGCTGCCCGCGTGACCCCGCTCTCCAGGTTATTTATACTAATAGCCTTATCCTTTAACTCCCCTAACAATGGTGCCTGCGTGCCCGAGCGTAATTATGCCGTCCCTCCGCTGCCTGTGCGGGGGTGCCTGATTATGCAGTTCAGATGCGCTGCGTGTTTTCTAATGATGCTCCTCCATCACAATGCTTATTCCCTCTGCCTGCCCCGTCGATACTGGCGTGTGTGGGGGGAAATGCGCCTCAACCGCGGTGGCCGAATGCCCCCGCCGCGACC